>NC_060899.1:9168789-9385501 GCF_014805685.1 Silurus meridionalis
ATCATCCTTAATATTTGCAAATTGTTGATTATTGGTTGATCTGATGCCATTCACTCTCCTTCAGTTGTGACATTCAAGATTCATCTGCACAATTCATCCATTTCAAGCACATTTTTAAAAAAATATATAATTTTAGATGACAGATGATGACAACTGAACTGATGCTGAGATGTTTTGGGGGTTAAGACTATTTAGGTGAAACCAGTTTAATATATTTTCATCAACATGACATAAACAACTTATAATGTAGGAAACAGCAGACAATTGTACACAATTGATTAACAATTTGATCAAAGCAACAAGAAATGTTCTTATGATTAGCACAAATGAGTAAATGATGTGGAGATTGAACAAGTACTTTTGAGAATTTCATTTCTGATCTGAGAAACGTTTCAAAACAACTGAGAAAAACTGTAACCTCATTAGTTCATTGCATAAGTTTATGAAAGCAACAAAAAAAAACAGTTGTCATAATCTGTAAAATTTTAATTTCAATTTATTTTTGTAAATGTAACTTGAATTGATGAATTGTGCAGATGAATCCTGAATGTCACCAATGTAGGAGAGTGAACAGCATCAGATCAACTAATATTCAACTAGTTTTCTAAAACAGGTCAAAGGTGAATCTTGTAAACCTTCAACTTGTGAGCGTATACAGACAGAGCAAAACACAGAAATATAATTTCTGAAAAATGGATGAACAACCAGGACTGAACAAACACTTGTACAGTACAGTAAAAGTGTAAATCCTGTCCGGTCTCTTGCAATCAATATCCCCACATATAGTTATGTGTTGTGCTGCTGATATTTAGCAGCCATATAGAAGAAATTCAGCCTTGTGCATTTTCAGTCATTGTAAATCAAACCGCCATTTACTTTAGGAAATTATGAAACTGTCATATTGACAATCTGACTAAACATTTTGACTGTCTTGTTTGTTAAAAATAACAAAATGACTTGTTATTCTGATGGCAATGACGTTAATTGACACTAATACATACTTTGAGAGATGAACTATGGATTATTAGAAAAGTAAAGGCTGTTGTAAGTAATTCAATGTGTTGTGCTGTTTGTACAAATGTTTTTAAGAAATGCACTTTCATATTTAATATTAAGAATGATTAGAGAAATGCAACTGAGACAAATTACTATACACAGCACCCATTCAACCTCCTTCTGAAACACTTCTACGACCTTAGATTGTAAATCTACGGACATGGCAACACGGCCTCGTACCCTCCCGCCACACGTTACTCCTGACGTCACGCGCACCCAGGAAACGGCGGAAAGCTCGTTCCCGTGTAGCGCACTCCCGCGGCCCCAACACAACACCTATATATATATATATATATATATATATATATATATATATATATATATATATATATATATATATATATATATATATATATACACTAACCAGCAATGTGTAGTGCAATTATATGTAAGTAAGGATTTATAAGAAATCCATTCGTAATTCTGCCCCGTCTACAATATAAAGTATTACAGCAGGAATTTTAAAGACGGGTTTAGTGGTTTTTGCCTTTTAAATTACAGTGACACAACAATCCACGCGTTCAACCTAATGTTAATATAAATAATAAAAAGAATATAGTTTACATTTTTGTGATTTAAACGGAAATTAAATATCCAAATCGCGAACTAGGAGCGTCATCTTGTGGTAAATCTCCGAATACCAACGCTTGCCACACCCCCCAGTCCGACAGGTGGCGCCAGAGCTCTGCGTTCATAAACAAAAACACTCAAGTCATAAAAGCGGAAGTGGAATTTAGCAGCATGACAGACTCGACTGCTGACTGTAGTTAGCTGCACAGCTTTATCAACTGTCATTAGGTAATTTAAGGTATAATTTAGATGAAACGTTAGGTTAAAGATTAGATTAAAAACTATGCAGTCCAGAAAGCTTGACTGTTAAATGTAAATGTGTGAAGTTCCTATGGAATAAGACTGATTACTTAAATCAAACGCCACCAAAGCAAATAATTTTATTTAATACTATCAAATCTTGTTTCGCTTATATTTCTGTAATATCAATTGATTGCTACGATTTCGCTCTTTAGGTCTCTTAACAGTCATTTATGGACAGGGAACCTGACCCAGGAGAACAAGTGACAAGTGAAAACTCATGGCTGTCAGTGAGTCCTAGCGGTCTTTGGGAGGTACAGAGAAGATGGAAAGGGGAAAGAAAGAAAGGAGACGACACTCCTCTATTAGGGGCCATATGCAAACTCAGAGTGTGTCTCAAGAACCACAAAGAAGATCATGCCCAGCCTCTACATTCGGATGAAACTGAGCCGGGAGTCAGTGTCAGTTCTGTGCAGGTTCCAGAGTTTCCTCGCTCACAGGAGTCAGTCCTGCAGGTTCCACTGGACAGGTGGATAGTGCTGCGTGTGGGAGAGGGACAATGTGACATTATAGAAAGCTGTTTGGAAGGAATGAGGGCTGAAGAGACCTGTGAGGTAAGTGACAGATTGCAGCTTTGTCTCTTTCAGTGAATAGTTTTGGTTTCTCACCTGCTTACACATGCACATATTAACTGATTGGTTGGCATCCAATACGTCTCTGCTATTGCAGTAAAGCCAAAGCAGACAACTTTGAGAGTTTCTGAAGCTACTACAGGGTGGTGAAAAGTAACTAGGCAGTATTTAATGCCTGTAGAATGAAGGCGATCTTATTTCATGCAGGATGGTGCAACACAACTTTTTGCTATTACTGTGCATGCGTGGTTAGACCAGCATTTTCCAGGGCACAGGCTGGGATGAGCCGAACCTCATGAATAACCTCCAAGAAATCGCAAAGACAGAGGTGTACAGAACAAAACCTTGTACACTGGAGGGTTCTCAGTAATATCCCAAACAACTTCCTTCTGAAGACTGACTGTGCATTCCATTCCCGGCCGTTTAAGGAAACTAGTTGAAGCCACCTGTGCCTACATTGAAATTTAAAGATTTGCTTTCATTTTCCTATGTAATAAAGTACATATACAATTTGTTTCAATAAATGTATTACCGATTTTTAATTTCCAGTAACTTTTCACCCACCCTGTATTAACTGTATTTTTTTTATCATTTATATTCATTAGACACTATCTTGGTCAGGGTCAAAGTGGAGCTGGACCTCATGCCAGGAACACTGAGCCATATGGCAGAAAGTACACTTTAGATTTGCGATTCATGTTGCTCAGCAGACAGGTTGCTCTGTCTGCTGGGACAAGCATGTTTTGACTTTTAAGAAGAAATTGGAGAAACCAGGGGAAACCCACATAGACACAGGAGAACATAGGAAATTCCACACCAACAGGTTCGGTGCTTTAAAAATCCAGGTTACTGTGAGATGGTAAAGCTACCCTGCTGCATCATCATATTGTTTAAAACAAATTTAACTTGGATCACAATTTAATATGATTTAACAATGATTTTTATTATATTAAATTCAGTAGGGATATCTGAGTTTTACACATAATACTTAAATAAGACTTCAGCTTTTATTTTATTATGAATTACAATTGAAGAAAATAGCATATAAATATCAAAAGACCAATATTCCACTTAAAATATGTTACTTCATAAATCTAAATCTTTTTCCTTTAGTTCACAGTAAGGCCTCATCAACGGCATTTGAAAATGGCACCAAGTGACATTCATGCTGCCCAGTTAGAGAGGAAAGAAGAGGAGAGACAGCTGAAAAGTGAGTGTTTTTCCCTGCAGCTCCACTCATTCACTCCAGGAAAGGAGTCCTGGCAGATGATCCCAGCAGAGAAGTTGACCTGGGTGCTGTTTTATAAGCAGAGGGGCAGCCAGCGCTTCAGCACGGGAGACATCTGGGGAGCAATGCATTCGTACTGCTGTGCTGTTAAGCTGCTCATCACTTTAAAGGGACATACCAAAGGGAAAGATGGGGTTCTGAAGGTAGACGTAAGCAGAGCATGTGATAAGAAAAGTGACCTAGAAACTCAGTCAGTAAATAGAGATACAGAATCAAAAAGTACTTATATCCAAACTGAGGAGGAGTATAGGACTATGAAAGCAGAACTCCATTCTAATCTTTCTCTGTGTCAGCTCCGACTTGGCCAGCCAGCAAAAGCTAGGAACAGTAGCAACAAAGCCACTGCACTGGATCCGACGAACGTAAAAGCCTGGTATCGTCTTGGCCAAGCATGTCTGCAGTTGGAAGACTTCACAGAAGCACGGCAAGCTTTTGGCAAAGTCCTACAACTCCAACCAGGTTCTGCCTCTGCCCAAAATGCCTTGAAAAACGTAAATGCAAAAGCAAAAGAGTTTGACAATAAGCTTGGGCAAAGGCTAAGCAAAATGTTTACCTAGGGGTTTGCTGACAAAACAGTATGTGCACAAATGTAAATGTAGCATATTAAAACTATACAAAACTTAAAAAGAGCTCAAAAAGAAATGCAAAGCTCATCCAATGATCTGACAGTGTTTTAACGGAATATGTTCCCTGACAAGAGATACTGCTCTATGCATTGTGATTGTGTTATGTATGTATGCTGAACAACTACCAATAAAATTATTTATAAATGTGTTACATTGTTAATGTCTGTTTGTGTTGTGTCTAAATATTACAAAAATATAACAAAGTGAGCTGAAAGACCCGCTGCATAAACCACATTATTTCTCATTATTGAATCTGAATGGTCAATAATAATAATGTGGGAACTATGCAAATCTTTTGATTTTAAAGTAAATTTCACTTTTTAAATACTATTTGAATGACCACTACTACTAATAGCAATTACTATCAAGGTACATACTTTTATAATGCACAAATAATGTTTAGACAGTTGAGTATATAAAGTACAGGATTTTGTTGTGCTTCAATATTGAATGGTTGATATGACCATATAAAAATTGCTAGACTTTGCTTTTTATGAAGCAAAACTTACATATTAAGCATTTGTAGAAATTGATTTGCTTCGATGGTGTAATAAGTTTTTGTCAGTAGATGGAACTATTTGCTTAGTTGTGGCCTCGTCAGGCTCAGATATCGGAATGTTGGAACCATGTTGAAATGTTGGAATGTTTTGTAATGACAGCTTATCAGCGCCATCTTTTCTCAGCCAATATGGGAACTTTCTCCATCTTTGCTCAACCAGTGCCATTCTCTGGCGTTCCATCTTTCCACCTTTCCTTGGCCAATCACACGTCTTATTTTTATCTTTGGTCATCCAGTCGCAGTTAGGGAGTTTTTCTCTCTCCAGGTGTTTAACTTTACTCCGCGGTACATGGCTGACACAGAGTCAGATGAGCATTTATTTATTCAACTGTAATTTTAAGTACCTTATTTAGTATTATTTTATAATTTATATAGTTTTATAGTCCATATTGTATTGTACATTTTTATTGTTATTTATACTTAGAATTTGTATATTTCACTTTGTTCTTTATATATATATATATATATATATATATATATATATATATATATATATATATATATATATATATATATATATTTAATTGTTTTTATAAAATATATCTAAAGTCCATCACTGAGCATTTATATTGTAAACAATACTGCAGGCCTGTAAGGCAAATGAGCAGGCCTACATTTCTGGGGTGTGGGTGGGCTGAAATTTAAGCCTAATGCATATGCTGGCTCAATAGCTGTTAAGATTTAGAGATGGGCTAAAAGAGGTGGAACCAATAAAAAGGTTAAGCCTGACATGAAAGGTCTATTGGTGTGAAATGCAAATATCTCTTGGTTGGGAAAAAAATACCCTGAGAGGGTTATTTACCATGGCAACTAATGGTCAACACAGAAGTTTACGTCGGTCACATACATATGGAATTTGACATTTCCGGCCAGTATATTTCTGAGTATGTTCGAAAATCAGTGGAATTTACAGGAGTTTACTGGTCTGTATACAGCTCTTCTCATTCTCTGTCATTACACAGATGCGCAGCATAAATGAGGGAAACGAGAAGGAAAAGAAAGAAAAGGGAAAAAGCACTTTGGAGCATTTCTTGCATCATTCTTAATATTTGCAAACCAGTATGTGAATTTTCAAAACAATTTGTACAAACAGAACAAAACATTGGATTTCTTGCAATAGCCTGTACTTTTCTCAAAATCTTTGTTCATCTCTCAAAAGTATGTAATTGTGTCAAAATCTGACTTTCTTCTGTATAGTATATATGAATTTCAGCAGCACAAATTCATTTTTTGATTGCATATTTGATTTATATTGATTGCAAGAGACAGGAGTCACATTTTTACTCTGCTGTACAAGTGTTCGTTTGTTTCTTAGTTGTTCATCAATTTTCAGAATTTGTAATTCTGTGTTTTGCTCTGTCTGTATACTCTCTCCAATTGAAGGTTCACAATGTTCACAAGGTTCACACCGAGCAGATTAGTGGAGTCAGTGGTGATTGTGTGATTTAAATTGTTTACAGTGTGCAAATGTTTATATTGCAGTAGCACATACAGTAGCCTTTTAAGTAGTAAAGTCATGAGTTAGTGTTATGTTACTAGTATAAATGTAGTCAGTATTTCTTAGCTAAAAAAGACTAGGGTTAGGGTCCCAGAAAGGTCTAAAAAGTCAAACAAGGCTTTTAATGGGATGAAGAGTGGATGTTTCATCTGCGGTGATTTGCCAGCACAGGAGTTTGGCTCTCTGAAGCTGGAAACAGGACTGCTCCTTGTTAGAAGAAATGGTTTGGTCTGTTTCATGAGGTATGAACTGACAAAAATATATGAGAAAACATGCTTAAATATATTAAACATAACCTAGGTCTTTAAACGTACAAATTCCACGTTAACAACTAAAAGTAATACAAAAACTACGATTATAGAAGAAAAAAAACATGTACAAAGTTTTAACAATGTTTTAATAACAAATGGTCAAAATGCCGAAACCCGGGATCGAACCAGGGACCTTTAGATCTTCAGTCTAACGCTCTCCCAACTGAGCTATTTCGGCGGTATGTTTTTTTGTACACATTTCCCCAAAAGTAATTGTTGTAATTAACAAACCATACTTAAACGTTCAAACCCAGCCATATATTGAAATACTGTAGTCAAACCGCAAAAAATTCGCGGCTCGGAAATTTAGCGGGTTCTCATTTGGAGCCTAACTAACAGCAAGTTGCGGATTATCTTAATATTCGGGGGAATCCGCGGCGGGACGGAATGTTCGGGAACGTTAGGAATAGCATTTTAAAATGTGTTTTCACTAACAAGTTTCATAAAACATTTAAAAACACATTGTTGTATAAAAGTGACGTCTAGATGAATTCATTAAGGTACCATAGTTGGTGTGACACAGGCAGATGTAGAGGACAGGGGGGTGGGGCTTGTGGTGAAGACGGATGATCCGCTGTGGCGACCCCTAAAGGAAGAAGCAGAAAGAAGAAGAAGGAGAAGAAGAAGAAGCGGAAGAAGAAAGAGGGGCTGCAGGGGTGCATCCAAAATCCGCGGATTTTCGGAACTTGTTTTAGAAGATAACCATGTCGAGCTCAGGGGACCAGTGTAAATATTTAGCTCACATGCTCTAATTCTCTACACTATAATCCACTGTGCAGGATGAATAGCACATCTATTGCTCTGCATTTCGAAGTACAGTTAAACTGACCGTAAATGTTTATATAGCTAAGTATCAAAGCTAGAGCCAAGATGACTTTAAAAGCCAATTACCTTTTTAGTTGCTAAGTTTTGCATTAAAGTCATTTTGTATAAGAACTCAATAATAACTACAGGCTTGATAATGGCAAAACTCATAACAAGCCTCCTGACTTCAGAAACTGAAGCTGTGGTTAAATGTGGTTTAATCTGTATAGTTAAACATTCGTAACTCGCTACTCTTTAACACATTTTTATGTTATGCTGTAATGATTTTCTTTAATGCACTTTAGGCACACTTGCATACATAGTTTTAATAATAACTGATTATTGAAATAAAGGACTAACCTTTTCAGCCTTAATAATTAAGAATTAAAGACAATTAAATTGTTCATAATGAACAATTAAGGACACCATATCGCCACTGAAGTACAATGTAGGTGTAAATAATGTAAAAAATAATGTTTGTGACTTTCTTTTTTTTTTTTTACATTATTTAGACCTACATTGTACTTCAGTTGCCATATGTTGTCCTTAATTGTTAATTATATAATAAAGTTGCGGTTATTACTCTTTATCTAGAAAAAGAACATCTATGGCTGGTTTCTAGGATGTCATTAAAAGTATGCAATGGTGTATACACTGGTATATACAATCTGAATACATAAATGAGCAAATATAATAATTTTGTCTAATTTGATTAGGTTTTCTTTGTATTGTTTTAGGACTTTAGGAAATCTGATTATGTTTCAGGTCATATTTACGCAAAATTCTATAAAATTTGAAAAGTTTCACAAACTTTCAAGCTCCATTGTACCTTTAGTACAGTGTTTCTGTCATGATTATTACTATATTTAGAAATATATAGGGGTTGTTAATTTATTAGAACCATCAATACAGGTAATCTCATAAAAGCAAAGAAATGATTGAACATTTTGTGTGGTTGTGTATACCTACATATATTGTGGTATGAATATAACATAAAATAACCACAAACAGCAGTTATATTCAAAATGTCACCTAGAACAGTGCACAGAAATTTATCCCCCCACCAGTTTCATCCTTTTATTATTCTCTTTCCAGGAACATCCATCCTTTTATTTATTTTTTCGTTTGGGAGATGTTTTGTCTGCCATGTCTTGGGTGCAACTCAACTGGAACCACGAGTCCATAATAAGAATAAAAGGAATCACAATCCATAGAACATTCATAAAGACAAAATAGAACCAGAAATAGATAGGGTGTCCATACTGGCTGTGCATATACCCATCTCTGTGTTCAGTAAAGAAATAGAGCACTGCTCCATACAATTGACCTATAGACAGAGAAGATAACTGTTAATTAGGGGCTGACATATGCATACTAACAAAGCATTTAACTTAACATCAACTTTTAGATTATACAGGGCAAAGGTCTAGGTATTCAAAGTTATTATCAGCCATTATGACTTATCTGCTTATCTTATCCTGCATATGTATGAAATATCAGTGCTTCTAATACTGTCAGTTTAGGGAGTTAATGTGCAGTGTTACAAATGTTTGTTGGGAACGATTTTCTTATTTCATGATCTTTCCCACAGCTGATATAAAAAGTTGTAATATACTTGATTACATACTATTATAATTACAAACCATCATCATCCTTTTTTTACTCTATTGTTCTATTGTTTGGGTAAACATTTCCAACAATGTATCTTTAGATTTGAAAAGATGCTTGCTATGGGTGAAAACTGTATCAGATTCCCAATCGAAATCGAAACTAATTTAATGAATTACCTACTAATATAAAGAAATACAGTATAAAGACATATGGCTTTACTGATGAATATGTGTAAGAAAACATCTCACCTAGAGACACAATTAGCTGCAGTACAAATCTGTAGGAATGATTATACAAGAATGCCACAACAATCCACAGGCTAAAAGGTCCCCACAGACACGCAGTCACTGTTTCCATGCAAACAGTGAAATTATCTGCTCTAGAAAAAGATATACAAAGAAGGGTGAGAAAAAGTTGCCCCTGGGACAGAATGAATTACATAAAGTCCCAAGTTATTCTCACAACTTACATGACATATCTACTGTCGCCTTTGGAATATTCCTTCCCTGTGGAAGAAAAAGAAAATGTAATATTGACAGGTAATGCAATATCACCTGTGCACACAAACCAGTGACATGAAATTTCTTTATGTACATATAGTACTTGCAAATTCATATACAATAACTTAAAGGAATAGAGTGAAATATGTCTTAGAAAAAAGTTTTTTTCCACTCCACAGTAACAACACAAACATAACTGGGTTTTTTTATCTTTTATCATACACTTCGACAATGCAACTGATTCTTTATTAATGGTTTCTGTAATAAGTAATCTTAAAGCCTAAACTATCACTAAAACGGATGGCATTTATGCCTGACGTAAATGGCGAGAAAATAGTGTAATAAAACAAGTATGCAGTAAAAAAAGAAAATAAATATTACTATAATGAATCAAGCCATTATTTTTTCTTTGTAATCACCACATGTACAAGCATTCAGATGTAAATTATGTGTGTCCTATTAGTCTATTCACTGAACTGACAATCACTAGTCTAGTTGCAATTAGCCAGACATGTCAATTTGAAGGTCCCCGGGCCAATTCTGGCCTGAGAAAATATCATATTTCTATTATAACTGGCTTAAGTTTGACTCTGTGGGCGACTGCACAGTTTCTACGCTTCAGCTCCACCTACAGGTGCTTGAACGACTTGCATGTTTGGAAGTACATACAGTATCTGAATGAGGAAACTTTTCTCCATAATGAAGATGAACTAAAGAAAAAACATATTAAAAAAAAAAACATATCTCACTGATGCACACCACTCTATCCTGAGAATTACCCTAAACTTTAATGAACTGACAGACTAGAAATAATACCAAGCATTTTGCTCAGGCAAATAAGCATAACTCTAACATATTTTCTAGTCAACTACAGGAGTTCTTTGGTTCTGACCTACCTACGCTAGACATTTTGATTTACAGTTTGTATAATTAATTTAATCTAAGTTTTAAGGAGATTTTAAACTGCTTGTGCACAAGGCATTTATGGCTTTATTAAACACTCACAAAGTTGAGAAAGGAAGCTCTGGTCTCCTGGAATGACGGTGTAGTAGAGAGAGAACCAACCCTCGATGACACCATGGATGAAGCCACACACGGTAAACCAGCACAGTGCTAACCTTCTCCATGTGCTCAGTCTTCCTCTTCCAACGCTCTTTCCTGTCAAAGTCCAGGCTAACAACATCAGCAGTCCTGACACTGAGAACAGGAAAGTAACGATCTCCAACATGGAGCGCTCATTTTCAGTGTAGTTCGGGATAAACAGGTCTCTGGGCCAGTACGGGTGACTTATAGGCTCAGTTGCCATCTTTGACATCTACAAAAAGACAAGGTTTTTAATAAACTTACTGCAACAGCAAGTGCACATCAGTCAAATGGACACCAAAAATAAGGTTGTAAAAAGGGTCAAATACACTGGGAAAAAATATTGAGCCAGCATTGATATGCAGCTGCATATAGAAATCACACATGTAAGTGCAGCATTAAGATCATTATGCATATTTTGAAATACATGCATGCATTTATATGCACAATTATTTTATTTTGCATGTACATAAATGCTTTTTTGAAAGTCGGTCTGATCGTTTTACTTACCTTAAATTACAAAAAGAAAGATCGGACAAAGAAACTGCACTTAAAACTATTGAAATGACAAACGGCATTAAGAATATGTCCATAGACAGCCAGACGAAACGTAGACGAAATTTAAATGTCATAAATTACAGCAAACCTAAATAAACATATCGCGCCACAAAAGTTACATCCCACTACAACACGCCTTGACCAATAAACAATCACGCTGTGTAGCCAGACCGCCTGGAGAAGCGCTTTCGCCATTTTTACTGGACGGTGGCACTCGAAACACGAGTGACGTCATTCACAAGAAGACACCGGATTGGCTATAAGTCTCATAGGCAAGGCCACGAGGAAGTGAATGAACCTTTACCTTCACCAGATTGTAGTAAAAGTATGCTATTGTTGTAAACAAAATAATCCGTGTTGGTTTCGTGGTTTACTCTAATGTTAAATACTTAATCTCACCTGCATTTGCTTTCCTCTCCTCAGAAGAAGTCAGATTCTAAATTGAACTAAAATGTCTGTGTGGGAAGCTTTTTATAGCTTAGACCATTTACTTTTATCGTGCTCACATGAGCTTCAGTGATTGTGCACCAAATAAACGGTTTCGTGTTTGTTAATAACGTCCAAGTGAGCTGTCAAAGAAATCAACTCCATTTCCTGGAGAGTGCACAGCTCAGACTGGGCATCATTCCTACCATAAATCTAGCCTGTTCTTTGTAATCACCAGGTGTGTTAATTTTCAAAATGCAGATAATGTGTGTTCCCTAACAAGATGTGACAAGTTGGTTAAAACCTTACATTAAAAAAAAAAAAAAAAAAATGTCAGGCCTCTTGTCTCTGCCGTGACCCGGATTCGAACCGGGGTTGCTGCGGCCACAACGCAGAGTACTAACCACTATACGATCACGGCAAGCTACCGAGGCACGGGCAAAGAACCTGAAAAATCCCTTAAAGAGCATACCACGATGCCATTCGCGACGCTTTTTTTCCTGATTTAATTAATTTTAACCCTGCCTCCGCATATTATCCTCAGTACAATAGAATCAACTTATTGTAGAAGGCTTGGTAAGCAGACACTTAAACAGTGTTAAAATAGCAGACACTTCAAACAGAATATGCATGTTACTCGCCCGTTTAGCTAAAATAAATGTATATATGTATAAGCACTTTCGACATAATTCTGCGAACAAACTATTATTATTTTAGTTTGTTTTTACTTAGTCGTATTATATTCACTCGTTATAAGGACCGTATGATCTACGCTTAATAAGTCCCATATGGTCTAGCGGTTAGGATTCCTGGTTTTCACCCAGGCGGCCCGGGTTCGACTCCCGGTATGGGAATGGTAATTTTTGTTTTTGTTAACAATTCAATTAAAAAAGCTATTTGCAATAGTTTTATGTAAAACATATTTGTAACATGCGGTGGTACTCATTAAAGAACAAATGTAAGTTCAAGTTTCACTTTAACATGTAGCAAACCTTTCACTGATTTTCAGCTTTAGTTTAAACCGTTGAAAGTACAGATAAACGGAAATAACAATTAGACATGGTTAGGTTGCTCGGTATGGTTTATCTACATTATAATGTATATTGCATGGTTTCACTTAAAATGCTCTGAAAAACCAATCTGTAAATAAAAAAAACAGGGACCGGAAATGTCATTATTTGCTGTCAGCTGACTCTTTCTGTCACATGACCTGTCATGGCGACGCCATGAATGGAGAAAATACAGCAACGCATGCAATGAGGACACGCAACTAATGATCCTGTTTAACTGTGTTTTTAGTTTTTTCTGTTTTACTGCACGAAGTCGACCTTCAGTACCTGTGATATATTGGATCCAAGTCACACGTGTAGAAATGGGTCTGGATCCAGCCTCTCTACGCTTAGACGAGCAGTTACTTCATTTTATGGATCAGCTTGAGATTCTAGAGGAGAAACGACAAAAACTTAACATGCTCATAGAAGAGGTAATAAGTTGTAACTGTGATCGTCTGCGTATTTGTCGAATACTGTTACCTTGATCGGATGTATACTACCTGTCTACCTGTATCAAGTCTAATTTGTCTTTTCACAGGGATGGTTCAACATTTCCAAGGCTCGGTACTCGATGGGAAACAAGCAGGTCTCAGCCCTGCAGTATGCCAGCGAGATGGAGCCACTTGTACTTGTCCATGCCAGGTGTTTTTTTTAATGCATATTTCTGTAGTGTACTTTATTGATAGGTAAATATATACATTTGCCATGTAATTTTCTTTTCTTACAAAGAAACGTAAAATATAAGATAATTTGACAGTGCAAGCTAATTGCTTTACAACCACTTCTTTTACATTATATGCACACCTACTTATCTTTGTAGTATTTTGCAGTATTGGCCCTTGACTTCTTATTTGTGTTCCACTGAAATGCAGCCTATCTGAAAAGGGTGAAGCTGCATTCAGATGCAAGCGAATTAATGACAAAGCAGAAGAACTAAAACAGAGTGATACAGTAGAGACCATAGGACCAACAGAAGGAGGTAGGGTTGAAATGGAAATAATGTTTTAGCTGTTAAATGGATTGCACCACAATATTATGATGACAAAAATGAATGAAATGTAAAGTAATTGATTTTTTTAAACAAAGCACAATTATTTGCAGGCCTCAGAAGACGAGTAAACATTACCAAGACAGACATTAAGGAAGAAAAAGACACTTCCAGAGACCAATGTGAGAAGGAAACTCAATTTAATTCAAAAAGTGAGAAATCTTCAATTAAGCAAGATCCTCTGAAATGGTTTGGGATTCTTGTCCCACAAAACCTTAAGCAAGCTCAGGCAGCATTTAAAGAAGGTAAGCATAAAAGCTTTTTTTTTTCTTTTTTGCTTAATGTGCTGTTCTTACTCATACATTCAGGTTTTCTAAGCTTGGCTTTGAAAACCTGAAGAGAAAAATTAGGAAGTTATGCAATTACATAATCAGTGCAACTGTCTATCCATATATAATAGTAGGGATGCAACAACTAATCGAAAAAAATCTATAATAATTAATAATTCAATTTGTTGTCATCGAATGCCATTATTGATTAGTTGGGCTGCTTAAGTTATGGGTTAGCGCGACGGTAAGAGAACACAGCCGCTTGCGAAACGGCCCAGAGTACAGGTCAACTGGTAGCAGGAAAAGGGTGTGTGCCAAGTCATCCAAGACATGGGAGCATATTCTATTAAACACAACTAAGAACTTACAAGTTATGCAAAGCAGAGATTTTGTGGGATGGAAGTACCACAGTGATGCACGAGCACATGAAAAGAAAACACTGGTGCCATAGATTATGCCAAAACATCAGCACAGTAAGCAAAAACTATATACTCCTCATCATGTGAAAATGGTGTAGTTTAATGAAGTGCTATTGTGTAAACTGTTTGTTTGCTAACATAGGGGCAGATGCACTGAATCTGTTCTGTCATGACTCACGAGCATAAGGTTGCACAATCAGCTCGCTCACAACATACACACGCAATCAGAAATATTCAACCCCCTCACCTCAATAGACAATACAGTGATGTTGATGAAAGATAATGAAAATAAATGAAAAAAAAAAAAAACTTGTGAAATAAAACAATATTTATTGATACATATTTGAGTTATTTTGACAACAGAAGTTGACTTAACTTTGAAGTTCAAATGAAAAAAAGTCTTGTAACACATGAGCATGTGCAGTATTATTCAACCCCCAGCTTCAGTACCTTGTGGAGCGCCCTTTAGTTTTTATAACTTCTAACAAGCGTTTTCGATAAGTGCTGACAAGCTTCTTACACTTCTCGATTGGAATCTTTGCCTCTAACTCAGTGATGTTTGACGGCTTCCATGCTGCAACTGCTTTCTTTAAATCCCACCAAAGATTTTCAATTGGATTTAAATCTGGTGACTGAGAAGGCCACTTCAGGACACTCCAGCCTCCTTTCCCCAACCAAGCTTTGGTTGATTTGGAGGTGTGCTTGGGATCATTGTTTTGCTGGAAGATCAATAATCACCAAGGTTTAATTTGTCAACAGAAGGCTTTACGTTCTTCTTCAAAATGACCTGGTATTTCTGGGAATCCATGATGCCAGGTACACAATCAAGATTGCTAGTTCCTGCTGCAGAAAAACAGCCCCACATCATTATTGACCCACCTCCGTGCTTGACTGTGGGGATGGTATTCTTCTGGTCATGAGCCTGACCTTTTGCACGCCAGACATACCGCTGGTCCATATGTCCAAAAAGTTCCAGTTTGGTTTCATCAGTCCATAGAACTGTCTCCCAGAACTCTGTAGTTTTATCCAAATTCCTCCTGGCATATTCTAGTCGACTCCTGATGTTCCTTGATGTCAAGAGTGGAGTGCATCTTGGGGTCCGGCCATGAAGTCCTTGATTATTCAGTGCACATCTTATAGTTGCCACAGAAGCACTTGTACCAGCCTTCATCATGTCATCCTGTAGCTTTCTTGCAGTCACACAGGGGTTTTTCTTAGCTATCCTTACTTTGTTAATCGCCCTTGATTAAATTGTGAGCTTTCTTTCACGGCCAGGCAGGTTTGCAGCTGTTCCATAAGTTTTAAACTTCCTTATAATGCTCCCAATTGTGTCTATCACTAAACTCATTAAGAAGCCATCCAAAGCAGAATCCTGCACTTTGGAAAGATTTTTATTTATAAATCCTTAAAACTCTTTAGGGGTTTTATATTTCTGATTGCAAGTGTAGTGATGGATTCAATTAAAACAGTGCCAACAAAAGCAAAATCTAAAAGCAGCAAATAACAGCAGCAGTAAACTATTGAATGTTTTAACTAAAATATTTTATACATGGGGTATATCTGGTAGAAGAATGCTAATTATGGAGCAGCCAGGAAGGAGGAAAATGGAAAGATCAAAGAGGAGGTTTATGGATGTTGTGAGGGAAGACATGCAGGTAGTTGGTTTGAAAGAGGCAGATGTAGAGGACAGGGTAGAATGGAGACGGATGATCCACTGTGGTGACCCCTTATGGGACCAGCCAAAAGAAGAAGAATGCATTTATACACAAATTCATATTTTACCCTGTTTTTTTAATCAAGCTTGTTACCTTGCTGTGTTTCTACATCCTATTCTCTTTTTATAGCATTTGTCTACTACAACAGTAACTTAGATGTTTTCAAACATGATTTACCATGGCGTTACTGCGTTCAAATGCTTGTTTTCAATGATTCTATATTTCATTTATGCATACATCATTTGATTATTATACAACATTAAATTGATTATATATTCTGGATGCTTATATCTTCACAACTGAACAAAATGTATTTTATATTTTTAAACAAAAATTGTCAAAACAATGTTGTATTACATTTTACATAGACTTTTTTTTAAAGCAGGGTTGTCCATCAACTTGCCATGTGCAAAATACAATACAAATGTTGATTTACACAAATTTCTTCATCTTTTATACTCAAATGCTGTTGGTATTTTTAGTTTATTTTTGTTTTATTAAAACAAAAAAGAAACAACCCAGCATGAGTAAATTTGGTCAAAGAAGAAATCACCCCATAAACTCAACAAGCAGCCACTATAAGCTGTCAAGACATGTTCAAGTTATCTATAACATACTTTGTTTTTAAATAGTGTTTAGTAGTAAACCTCTGGAAAAAAAGGTTTTTGTGGTCCCTAGTAAAATTGTTAGTTACTTACCGTTTTCATTTAATCTTTGCAGTCATTACTCTATCAGCTGAGATTTCAACCATGCAGAGTGCAATTGTGAAAACTAGATTGGAGATGAAGACCCAGATGAAGGACAAAGAGAAGATTGTCTCTGAATTAAAAGAATAACACTTCACTCAGTTATCCTCCCTAAGTTATTTGTTTCTCAGATGTTGAACTGTCTCTTTTGATGTGTATGACAATGTGATTCTTAATGAAATAAACAATCAAACCTGTAATATGCTTTTAAATGTGATGATAAACTAATGTGTGTTTACTTAGCCACCTTCCTGTTATTCAGCTACAGGAGTACAGTGTACATTAAAATTTATTCAGACTTTTTCAAACTCTTATTTTGCCCTGTGTTAAATTGTAAAATTTTGTAAAACTTTTGGATATTTGTGTGTTGAAAATCTGACAATTGAGTGTTGAAGATTCTGGACAAAAATTGTATTAATCATCACTCTTCTACTTCTGCTTCTTCTTTTTCTTATTCTTCTTCTCCTCATTATTATTAGTAGTGCTTGCAAAGCACTACTCTTACAATGCTGTGGCTTATTATTATTAGTCCCGCAGTTTTTGTCCCAGCACCACGGGTGATACCTCAACACCTTACAGTTCTGTTTAACTCTCCGTGCTCCATAAAATATCAACAATAAACTGTTCTCAACGAAAACAGCCAGTGATAAAGTTCCACTTGCTAATAATATAATTGCAATTGAAAACTGTATCTGACTTGTATTTTTCATAAATCCAAGTCAGATGCAGTTTTCATTTTGAATGCGTGCTTTTTCCCTCCTCTAGGTGGAAACGGAAACACTGGAGGAGAAAAACTCGCCATTCCCGACCACTTCCTGCTATCCAAAACAGTAGCACAGAAACACACAGCTGTTTGCTGGTGCCAGATGTTAACCTTGGTGCGGTGCTGTGATTTTAGCACTGGACCGTGAAAACAGCGTTTTGTACGCGACCTGCATACATTTTGCCACAATGCGCAAACGGTAGGTTTGGTGTACCAGGAGCTGATGCACACAATAAGCGTGATGTCATGTAGAATAACGGAGAATCATCATCAGCACCGGAACGCCATCACGGAACTGTGTAAACGCATAAAGCAGAGACGTCTTCTATCGATCGCTGAAAGTGTGTAGGTGTCTCGTTGCATCAGTGTCAGAGGATTTCACGTTCCCAGATGGCGTCAAATTCGCGAGTGTCCATTCTGGATTACTTCAACATTGTCTTCGAGGGTGAAAATGGCAAAATCGAATCTAATTGCAAAGCTTGTGGCACAAGGATACAGGCAAAGCGGACTGTCACCTCCAACTTCGTTACACATTTAAAGGTAAATCATTTGATTCCATTCATTCAGATGAGAATTAAAGGTCTATATTCAGATATTTGCATTTAACATGCATTGTAAGTAACCACTGTATCATGATTGAGATGGATCCGGGGCCTATTCCCAGAACACTAGCTGTGAGGTGAGAATTCAGGTGGATGGGATGATCGTATATCACAGTGCAACATTTAGCAAACTCAAGTAACCTAGAGGCACTTTTGCATAGACAGTTCATCTACTGGCATGTTGTGAAAAATGGAAGACATCTAACTAAACAAGACTGTAACGAACCGGTGCTTTGCAGCAGCACTTACATTTGAGTTCTTCTTGTTTCAGGCTAAAGTGATTTTTGTGGGGTGATAAACAACAATATTAGTAACCTGGTTGGAAGGATTCCAGGTATAAGTCCAAAGTATCCAGAAGGCTCTGGGCCAGGTCGTTCCCCTATTTTATGCATTTCAGTTTTCTGATTTTGTGTAAAGACACAATTTCCCTTCAGTATTTCATACATTACATGTGATTAACCAGGCTACAATGTTGATAATTTAATGAATGCATACAGGCATTCAGTTTTATTTTTGGACATGTTGAAACATAAGAAAGAAAATATGCAATATCAAATGGAGGAATTTCTATTACATTTTTAATATCATTATAGTCCAAATCACAACAGTGGACTTGCAGGGTTTTTGTTTGTTTTTTGTTTTGCAGGCCATTATACATTATGAAAGTATTTTATTTTAAATATTTTTTATTTGTGGACACATGAGAAAATGTCACACTGTGACAAATTAAAATGAAAATCACACAACATATTTGCATTTAAATGAGCATAAATGTACAGTGAATGAGTGAAACAAATTGGTCAGAATACACTTCCAAACAGATTAAATTTTATTTCTGTCTGCCATTATACATGAAAAAATGCAAAAACTAGTTTTACACATGATTTTAAATCTTCTTCTTCTTTCGGCTTCTCCCACTAGGGGTCGCCACAGCGGATTATCCGTCTCCATACCCCCCTGTCCTGTACATCTGCCTCTTTAAAACCAACTACCTGCATGTCTCCCGACACCACATCTATAAACCTCCTCCTTGGCCTTCCTCTTTTCCTCCTTCCTGCTGGTTCCATTCTCAGCATTCTCCTCTCTCGGGACCCTGTCTTATGCTTTCTCTAAATCCACAAACACAATGCAGCTCCTTCTGACCTTCTCTATATTCTCCATCAACATTCTCAAAGCAAATAATACGTCTGTGGTGCTCTTCCTCGGCATGAAACCATACTGTTGCTCACAGATGGTCACCTCTTCTCTCAGCCTTGTTTCAACTATTCTTTCCCATTACTTCATGTTGTGACTGATCAACTTCATTCCCCTGTAGTTACTGCAGGTCTGCACATCTCCCTTGTTCTTAAAAACTGTTACCAGCAAATTCCTTCTCCATTCCTCAGGCATCCTCTCAACTTCCAAAATCTTTAACCTGGTTAAAAACTCCACTGCCATCTCTTCTAAACATCTCCATGCTTCTACTGGTATGTCATCTGGTCCTACTGACTTTCCACTCTTCATCCTCTTAATCACTGCCCTCACTTCCTCCTTACTAATCCTATCCACTTCCTGATTTACCATCTCCACACCATCCAACCTTCTCTCTCCCTCATTTTCTTTGTTCGTCATCTGCTCAAAATAACCTCCATCTTCTCAACACACTCTCCTCACTAGTCAACACATTGCTATCTACATCCTTTATTGCTCTAACTTG
Source organism: Silurus meridionalis (assembly GCF_014805685.1). Classification (NCBI taxonomy): domain Eukaryota; kingdom Metazoa; phylum Chordata; class Actinopteri; order Siluriformes; family Siluridae; genus Silurus; species Silurus meridionalis. Next base: position 9,188,862 of record NC_060899.1, read on the forward strand.
CAGCACATCCTTCCCAGCTTAGTCCCTCTGCCTGGCCAATCGGTACAAATCCTTTTCTCCTTCCTTAGTGTCCAACCTCTCATACAGCTCCTCATATGCTTTTTCCTTGGCTTTCGCCACATCCCTCTTCACCTGCTGCCACATCTCCTTGTACTACTGCCTATTTTTCTCATCACTCTGTCTGTCCCAATTATGTTTTGCCAACCTTTTTCTTCTTATGCTTTCCTGCACTTCCTCATTCCAACACCAAGTCTCTTTGTCTTCTTTTCTATTTCCAGATGTCACACCAAGTACATTCCTAGCTGTCTCCCTTATCATTTCTGCAGTAGTTGCCCAATCATCCAGCACCTCTTCACCCACACCGATCCCTTGTCTGACCTCTGCCCTAAATCTCATACTACATCCTTGTTCCTTTAGTTTCCACTATCTTATTCTTCTTCCAGTCTTCACTCTCCTCCTCTTTTTCTTCACCTCCAAAACCATCCTACAGACCACCATCCCATGCTGTCTATCTTTATTGCCCCCTGCCAACACCTTACAGTCTCCAATCTCCTTCAGGTTGCATCTCCTACATAAAACATAGTCCATAGGTGTGTGCACCTTCCTCCACCATTATACATCACCCTATGATTCTCCTTCTTCTTAAAATACGTATTTAACATAGACGTCTTCCTCCTCTCCTTCTCCCCCATCAGCCAACAGTAGCCCAATTTCCACCAGTAACCCGGGCCTTGACCGATCCAGTATGAAATTCTGATTTGTGATCCGCATATTTGATTGGCACGTTTTATGCTGGATGCCCTTTCTAATGCAACCCTCCCTATTTATCTGGGCTTGGGATCGGCATTAAGAGTGCAACACTTGTGCAACACTAATGGCTGGGTTTTACACATGATTTTGAATAATGGAACAAATTATGCAACACACTAATAAGTACAGTGCACCTGCAAAAACGTTTGAATTAGCATTTTCTAATTAGCGTTTGAATGAAGTCTGGAAATTCTGTCATAGTTATTGACAATCATCCATCCATCCATCCATCCATCCATCCATCCATCCATCCATTCATTCATTTATCCACCCACCTACTCACCCATCTATACACAAAGAGAGTTTGTGAAGTGTCACTGTTGCTACTTAGGCCGTACTGGAAATAAGATTTGTTTTGCGCCCGCATTAACCAATTCCGGTATGCAGCAAACATTTCGGTACCAATACGTTCTTTGCCATTAGGTGCCCTGTTGAACATCCAGTGATCCAGTGAGAGAATTGTACTCCAAGCACCAAATTTGACCTGCTTTAATACAAGTTGTCAAGCTGTTGATGTTTTTAAAAGGGTTGAGAGGTTTCCCTGTCAGAAAGTCAACCTCTTTATGTAACAAGGAACCCTTAACTATTCAATCAACCTTTGTTTATGTACACATATAGGAATATACTGTTTGTCTTTACAGTTGCACAATAAGCTACAAAGAATTTGTGCACACTTTTGTGTATTTATTTTAAAGTTCAATAATTACTAACAGCCATCTTCCTTCCTACTTTCAGCGTAAACATCAAGCAATGTACGATGAGTTTTTGAGGAAAAAAGATGTGAAAAGAGAGGCCTATTCTTCTGGAGCAGTGCAGTCTTATACACCCATAAATGGGGCCAGTCGAACAGCTTCTCAAAATGGGGCTGGAACAAGCAAATTTGACCGGAATGATCCACGACAGTCCCTTATTTCAGAAACAATTGCCAAGATGATCATCCGTGATCTGCAGCCTGTGCAGACTGTAGAGAACGAGGGCTTCCGTGACTTGCTTAAGCTCCTTGAGCCCCGTTACGTCCCAGAGCCTAGTTATTACATTCAACAGCAGCTCCTACCGGCTTACAGCTACCAAGTACAGTTAGCGACCAAACTTGCTCTTTCAGGAATCGAGTCCTGTAGTATCACCCTGGACCTGTGCATGAACAATGCTGTGTCTGTCAACAACAGTTCTGGATATCTTGGAGTCACATGCCATTTCATAACCACAGACTGGCAGATCAAGTCATTGTTGTTATCATGTATTCCTCTTCAAAACTATAGGGATACTCAGCGCCTTCTCAGTGAATTCGATGAGATCTGTCATGCTCATGATATCTCAGGTAAAGTATTTCGCATCGTTGTTGATCCCTCCCCTAGTGAAAGCCGTTCTACTTTCTGCCTACCCGGTTTTTATCTCCATGTTAATGGTGTTGTGGAAGATGAGGAGGAAGCCAGTAGTGATGAAGAAAATGGCGAAGGTAAGAATGCAATAGGTGGAACAGCAGAGCAGAATTCTTTAAATCAGTGCCTGGGTAGGTGTAGGATAAACTGCTTTGCCCATTCACTAAGTCAGTGCATACGAGAAGGGATCTGTTCTTCTGCTCAAATATTCACAACTCTCACAAAAGCAGCTTGCTTCTACAACTATGTTGTGGCTACAGTGACTCCTGAAAAACTTAGTAAAGTGTTTGGTCCTGGCACAATCGGAAATGGACAGCACCCATCTGATTCGAACAGGCACTGGAACACCCAGTTAAAAACAATGCGGCAAATGCTTGAATCATTAGATTTTTTGGAAGACATTGTGGACAGAAATGACTTGGCTCTCAACAGTGTTGAAAAAGCCACTCTGCAAGAACTGGTTGAAATCTTGGAGCCTTTTGAGGAAGCCACAGATATGGTCCAGGGAGACAAGCATGTGTCTATCAGTATTGCTCTCCCCAGTGTCCTGGGCCTACGTAAACACCTGGCAGAAGTTGTGACCCACCAGTGTGCAGGACTGGTAACAGGATTGACTCATGCACTGGACCAAAAATTAGCTGGCGTCCTGGAGGATCCTTTGTTTGTTACCGCCACTACCCTGGATCCACAGTTCAAGCTGTCTTGGAGCAGTGACCGAGACTGGCACAAGCAGGTTCTCCTGGAGGAGATGGGAAAGCACACCCAACCTGTGAGTCCACCAGAGCAGAGTTCAGATCCTCAGCCATCTCCATCTAAAAGGAGCAGACTATTCTCTTTCATCAAAGACAGACCTTCTACACAGGCCAAAAGTATAGAGCAGGAGCTGGCTGCATACCTCCATGAAGAGCCCACAGATGAAGATCCCCTGCAGTACTGGAAGCGCAAGTCTATTGATTTTCCTCTACTTTCACTAATGGCCAAGAAAGTTTTTACAGTGCCAGCTACAACAACAACAGTGGAAAGGATATTCTGCCTTGTGGGCAAAACTCTAAGACCTGAACACTGCCGACTGCTTCCAAAAAACTTAGATACACTGATCTATTTGAACGCCAACTACAGTATATTGTGGTCTTAACTAATTTAAAAGGATGTTGGGTTTTTTTTAAGTATACCGACAGTAGATTTAGAGGTTTTTTCTGTTCATTCAAAAGATGCTCTAAACACAAAATCTAAGAGCATAAAACTGCTAATCTAAGACTACCCCGTTAATTAAGATGATTGAGAAGTTAACAATGCTAATATGGTTCTTCTTTAAGACAAATGATCATTAAAAGGTATGAAAATGCAGAACCCAGGCTCCCATGTGGCTCAGTGGTGATAGATGTGGTTGTCCTATCAGAGGGAGATCATGAATTTAAAAATGAATACTGACGATGGGAAAATAAAATGAAAATATAAAAATGTTTTTTTTCCCCCTAAAGACATAACATAGTTCTAAAGTCTAATTCATGCTGAATACATGTCACAAACATAGAATTTTGCAAATGGCTTGTGAAATATATTATTACTCATTAACTGGCATAAGATTACATCTATATGTTGCATTGGCATTTCATAAAAGCACTTTCACATCTCCCTTTTCTCTCTGTTTCCCTACTTATTATAAATAGTTTAGACTGTACTTAATACAGGTTTGGATACACCCTGTCTTAACTATCCTCCAGAGCAGCCAGCAAATAAGTTGAACAGTTACTAACTAAATTATTATTATTTTTTTTGTGGTCAAAAGTGTGATTCACATATGTTCTGTTTATAGCTGTGTATAAGCTACCAGGGAAATGATTTTGAGGAGATACTTGCAACATCTTGAAGCACTTCTCTTCCCTCTTTAATTTGTAACACAGTTACATAAAATAAAATTTGGGCCATATATCTTTAAATAACTTATCTATGAGCAGAGGTGGAAAGAATAATAAAATATTCTAATCAAGTATAAGTACTGTTACCTCAATAAATTTTTTACTGAAGTAAACAAAGTTACAGGTCTCACAATCTACAATTTTATTATAGAAGAAATTTATGCTGAGTCATTGTGTTTACTGGATGTTCCCAACAAAGATTGCACTGTATACATATACAACATCTGATATGCTCATGGCTACAGATTTATGCTGCACTTAAAAATAACACCATGTGTCATTTTCCTTCATTGCATAACCTTATTAAAATAATAACAGCTAAAAAAGGTTTATAATTTAATTGATCTATGTGTCAGTTAGATACAAAGATTTAGGATTACATTCTACCTGGGCTGAAAGAAATAGATGTGATGAGCAATAATGACAAAGCAATTGAGGTAAACAGAGTTTGTTACCATGTTGCTCAGAGGGCGATTATCTTCCATTAACAGCACATTATTAAATTGCTTGCAGATCCTGCAGTGCGGCAAATGCATTACAACAAAGCCAGGGCATTTATTTTGTGTGCATATTATTCACAGGACCAAATGCACACCCTGATGATCTATTGAGGAGAGTGCTAGAATTTTATAGCAATGGTATATTCTTTCTGTTTAAATGTTCTCATGAATAGTTGTTTATCTGATTCGGCCTGACTGGAATGTACCCCACTGCCAGGGCTTCACTGACCTTTAGTTGGCCTTGATGTGGAGGCATTAAGGTTTAGAGTTTAGTCTGTGGCAGTATCTGAAGGAGCTGACTCACACCGGACACACTGCCAAAAATGTTTATTAATAAACAGTGATGTTGGCGTGTAGACAGCTTTTATATAAAGCTGAATGGTGAAGTCAAACACAGATGTCATATTTGATAAAAGTATACCCTAAATAAAAAAAACCTTGTCTTTGAAAAAGAAAGACAAGCCTGGAAATGACACCTGTTCACAGAAATAATGCCACTGGTTCTGGTCCCATTGACATGCAGGGTTCAAAATAACAGAATGTATGCAGACCTGCCCCCCTGTATTATCCTAGGTTCTTTTTATAGCATGTGAACAGCAGAAAGCAGCTGCCCCCCTATTTGCCAGTGCCATTCACCACCTCTATATTCTCTGTACTCATCTCTGCACTCTTACACACAGACTTCAGTCCCTAGCTCTGTTCCTGGCCAACTGGCACTTTAATTGCATTAGTTTATTTTTCACACTCAGCTAAAGCTCAACCATGGCAGACAAAAAGGCTACCAGCAAGGCAAGTGTGGTAAAAAAGAAAGAAAACAGTGTCGAGAGCAAGGCTGAAAAAGAGATAAAGAAAAAATTGGAAAACAATGCAGAGAGTGACAAACAGATTAACATGAAGCCAGATTCAGAGGTGGAGAAGCCAAATGGAACTAGTGAGACAGCCCAGGGTGCTCAAGGAGGTGCTGAGGATGGAGAATTTCAACTGGAGGCTATGGAGCTACCTCCCTTTGAGATTATTGTAGGGTAAGTATAACTCACAAAATCACTCCTGACACTCTTGCATTGCTCTTTAATCTTTAGATCAACAAATCTAAAAGGTTTGTCATTGCTACAAAAAGTATAGAACTCTGGATATTTGTAGTAGCATGTAGGTCACCTTAGTATTATAAGATTTTGTCTAGGTTAGTGAAGGCTAATATTAAGTAACAAAATATGCTATTTAATACTTGACTTATCATTATGTAAAAAAAAAACAATAAGTGGGAGACTGTTGAGATGACTGACAGATAAGAAAAGGGTAGAACATGATGTGAATTGATTTATTGAAATTCCTGCTTTCCTCACAACTTGTTTGCTTGACTTATAGCAATTCAGCCAATGTTAATTTTATTTCAAGCTTCTCACATCGTATCTCAGACGTTCATCAATGTTTTTTTTGTTAGAGCTAATATTAACATTACAGCAGTAAAGCAGGAACAGTTCCCCACTGCCCATGTAACTATAGTAGGCAAATTAAGTTTTTTTATTGCATGAACTATGAAACCATTTACATAGTTTATAATAAGGATTAAAATACTACTAATAATACAATTATTACATTTATTATATAAAAAAAATGTGTCAGCTCACTTATCAGCTAGATAGAATGTTACTTTTTTTGTTTTTTTGCCTGTCCACTTTAATTATATTTGCTAGTTTCATTTATGCAAATGACTTCTGGCAACTAACAAATTTGCTTTGCCTTTGTTGGGGAAATATCTTCAATATTGTTTAAAATGAGATACGAGTGAAGACCACTGACAAATGTTGATATCCAAAGATTCCCTCAAATAGGACAGGTTACTAGATTTACATTCCTTTATCATTAGGGTGCAATTCTTCTGCCCAAACTAAATAAATCCTGGCTGCAGAATAGACCACTCAAAATCTGTCTGGATTTTGCATTTTCATGTTGAAAATTAAGCAAGAGTGGTTTTATTTGTGAAAAATATCAACATTGGCTGCATATGGTGGCAGCCTTCCGTTTGAATCCAAAAGTTCTAGGAGTTCTCATTTAAATGAATGATAGATGTATGAAGCATCCATACCTTAAAATGAAATTGTTATGAACAGCAGTACACAAACTTTTTGGACATTGACTGATTTATCATCTAAAGATTTTTGCCGGATGCAAGGAATAGAAAAATTAGGAGGTACATTGATGATATGATAAGTTTGATTTGTACATATTGTTTCGGGAACTACAAGAGATGTTGATGTTCTATTTGAAGAAATTACTGTTATCACAATGGACATCTATTAAACTGGCAGCATGAAATTTAGTGTTTGGTCCAACATAAAACAGGTTGGAAAAAGATATATATCCAATTATTGGCAAATGCTGTAAACCTTTTAATTTCTATGTGTACCTTCTTAGAGAACGTCTCAACCCGTCATTCTTCAAGTTCCAGTTTAAAAATGTGGAGTACTCTTCAGGCCGAAACAAGACCTTCCTATGCTATCAAGTGGATATAAAGGGTGACGGAGTAGAACCTAATGGTCTCAATGGGTACTTGGAGGACGAGCACTCAGGTTCTCATGCTGAGGAGGCTTTTTTCCAGCAAGTGTTACCTCTATATAACAAATCGCTGCAATACACAGTCACCTGGTATATATCATCCAGTCCATGTGCATCATGTGCAAATAAATTAGGAGATATCCTGCGGGCCCGAAAAACGCTGCGCCTCAACATTCATTGTTCCCGCCTCTTCCTGTGGGAGGAGCCTGAAATACAGGAAGGGCTGAAGGCTTTGGTGAAAGCAGGCTGCAAACTGAGGATGATGAGGCCAGTGGACTTCAACTATGTATGGTCCACTTTTGTGGAAAATGAGGAAGACAGTTTTACACCATGGGAGGACTGTCAAGAGAACTATGAGTACTACGATGAGAAGCTGATCAACATTTTGCAGTAGGGTAGGTGCATCACCTATAATCAAGAGCTGTGCCTTGTCTCACATAGCCAAGAGATGCAAAAAGCTTGATGTCAGTTACAAAAACAAGTCATAGCTTAATGCTTGCTGAACTCTGCAATACATGTGTACCCAGACTAATGGTGTTTCAGTTACACTAGCTGATTCGACTTAACTTAGCTATTAAAACTGCTTTTTTCTGTATGTTAACAAGTTCCAAAAACTAAACAACTTTTCTCTTTTCTCCACTAGGAAGCACCTCTTAAAGGACATCATTTGCCTCTCACGTTACTTGCATCTTTTATCTGCTGAATTATTGTTTTGTTCTGTCCACTGTCTGTCTAACACAGAACCACAACTATGTATCTGAATTATCCCTAAATCTTAATGGACAGTTTTGAAGTACACGTACCACATAGCTGTACTTAACCAACACCTTCTACTGAATGGATGTTACTCTATTATTTACACTTTGGCAATTGTACTCTATATTAATTAAATGGAATCAAATTGAGACAGCATTGTTTTACATTGGAACATTTCTGAATGTATGCATTGTGATTTGTCATTTGATACTAAACAGAAATAATAACTCATTTTCTATTCCATGTAGGTGCATGTTTGGTCATCATAACTTTATTTTCAGGTTTCTTAAGTTATTGAAATCATTCTTGTGAATCACCATCACTTTTTTACCAGTTAGCCAATCCATGTGAAATCATCAGAGGTTCTTGAATGAACATCTCAGATTTTCTATTTGCAAAATGTCAACCATGTTAGTTGCACAGATATATATGTAGACACTTTAAAAGGATGCATAGAACAAAAACAACTGCTACAGAAAAAGCTACAAAGTAAAACTAATAATAAATTATTAATGCTAGAATTTGACCTTGTATATCTCTATGCTAAAGTGGAAGGCCATAAATTGACAATGAAGTAACAGTGGACCTTCTATTTTAGAACATGGGGACAGCTGGTACCTTACAATCCCTAAAAGATTCATGAAATCCAGCACAAATAGTTAAAAATGAATGACATATGGAAATGTTTAACTTTTCCTGAGTGTGTGTTTTTACACACACTTCCACGCCCTCATTATAAAAGACAATATCTCAGAAATGAACAAACACACACACCTGAAATTTTGCAGATTATTTATTAGAGCTGTGTCAGGACATCATTTCCCCCCAAGTATGAAGCAAATCAGAAATAGTCAGTTGGGATATATATATATATATATATATATATATATATATATATATATATATATATATATATATATATATATATATATATATATATCCAAGCCAAATTCTCCAAAACCCTTTTGACAATCAGAGCAAATATATTATATATATATATATAAAGAAGAAATGGAGAGATGAATAACAAATACTGCAACATAGACTTATAAATCACAAAAATGTACCTTAGATTTGAGAATGATGTACAATCAAGCAGTGGTATGGGTGCTATAATTCACTATTCAGAATGCACTAAAGGTGTAAATCATCTTTCTGGACTGTTGTAGCATGTAGTGAATATACTGTTATTTTTATATTTGTGTGCTGGAATACATTTGAAATGATTGTAGACACCTTATCTCAACTCATCACAATCCTAAAACTAAACTTGTAAATCTTCTTCCTGGACTGTTGCATCTTACAGTAAGTATACAGTTATGGTTACATCTGTGGGCTGGAAGACATTTTCGATGATTGTAGACACCTTATCCCAACTCAGCCTGTCCAAACCACAGCCAATCCTAAAAGCCCAAAGTAGATTTTTAAAAGCACAATATATTGAAAATTATACTTAACAATTTACTTGTAAATTGGTGAGACATTATAGGCAAACAATAAAGGGACAATAAAGAAGATCCAATGTTTTGCATATTTAGTGATGTGTAGGTTTTATTTACAAAGATAATCTCATACCGTGGTATTGATAGCATGGTGACTCCATTTTCTAAGCAGTGTGCTTTCATTGCTTCCAAACTTTGCCTGAGTGTATCATATGTAGGTTTGTTGTTGTACCTTTCCTTTGTAATCTGTTTTGAAGGAAAATGTTAGAAATGTTTCCAATAGCATTCCAAAATGTTTTATTTCCTTTAAATTGATCAGGTTCTTATACCTGATCAATTTGCTGCTAGCATTTTTTTTATTACAGAATAACCAAAAAAATCCACATATAGTTTTGCAAAATAAGATAACTTGTTATTTTAAATCAATTTAGAAAAGGTAGTTATATACATAGTTATATAAGTATTTCCCTTACAAGACTCCATTTGTGTCAAGTTTCCCGAACAAAACTTCAGTTTACAGCTATACTTTTTATACTATTATAAAGCACTGACACTGGAGTGTCCATCCAAAAGACTACATAAATATCTCATCATTTAAACACATTTCTAAAGTTTATAGAAACATGTCCCTATTTAAGTTGGTACCATTAAGTTGGTGAAGCAGTACCATATTCAAAGTGCATTAACGTGAATCATTCAGCTGGACCTATAGTCAAAGTCAACACCTTCTGACCAGAACTACGCATTTAACATCAATGTGGTATACTGAACAAGAAACAGCAACGGCAGGAGAACAAGCTTACCAGGTAGTACACATAGCGTTCATCTCTCTTCAGCACCGCACACTCTCCTGGCTGTTTCTCTGTGAAAAGACAAGGAAGATTATGAATCAACTGTGATCTAGGGTCATGGTCGTTGTGAAGACTGACCCAGGCAGATGATTTTGTTTCGACACTCACTTTGTGCCAGGAGTTCATTAACTCCTCCAAACTTTTCTTTAAAGATGACAGCAATGCCTTTGCCCATCCTGCAGTCTTTGCTGATGCAGTGAGCCAAGGAGTGTGTGCTGGGGCAGGAGAACAGATCTCCTTTCACATATTGCAGTTTCGATGCCATCCTAGATCATCAAACGCAACTCTATCAGGGCAGGTCTGATCAAACACTATTACAACCATTGACAATACACAAGCGCATCGATGAAACCTCATGATAGATTAGCAAGATTTGAACAACAGGAATGAACTATAAATGTATTAACAGTCTAGCAACCAAGTTTACTCACATTAGACTGTCTGCTTACAGATCTTTAGCTGTTTTCATTCAACTCAATGTAAACTCAAACCCGGAAGTGTTGACTACAGATGAGAATCGGATTCATCCGGGTTAAATAATTAAATCCTTTATATGACTCGTGATTGATTCATGAATCATTCTCTTAATTTACTCTAATCACTTGAGTCCTTTGTTATATTGATACAAAAACCAACATATAGAAAAATACACAATTTAATTGTTATAATGTTGTTGTTAGATAGTGAATTTAGCAATAAGTAGTTTAGTAAACTTTCTGCATGTTCAGAAGAACCGTGGGATTCGGCGGATCCGTCGGACTCGCAAGTGGGATTTATGAGTCCACGGATTCGGTGAATTTAAAGGATTCGGTGAGTGCCCTCTAGTGGAATTCCATGGCAAATGCAGGCAGAATCCCTTCTGACTCATGTGACTCAAGGGACTCGTGAGACTTCGGAAGGATTCTCATCTTCATTATTGACGTTTGGGTAGCCAAGCAGAGTGCATGTGCCGACCCGGGCGGGCCTAATGAAAAAACACGTTGCAATTAGACTCTTGTACCATGTTATACACTCACATGCGGTAAAAAAATAGTAATTTTTATCTGATCTCTATCATACACCCTGGAGCAGGACAATGATCCAAAACACACCAGCAAGTCCACCTCTGAATGACTGAAGAAAACCAAAATGAAGACTTTGGAGTGGCCTAGTCAAAGTCCTGACCTGAATCCTATTGAGATGCTGTGGTATGACCTTAATAAGGTGGTTCATGCTCAAAAACCCTCCAATGTAGCTGAATTACAACAATTCTGCATAGATGAGTGGAAAATTCCTCCACAGTGCTGTAAAAGACACATTGCAAGTTATCATAAACGCTTGATTGCAGTTGTTGCTGCTAAGGGTGGCCCAACCAGTTATTAGGTTTAGGGGGCAAACACTTTTATTTTGTTTTCCCTAAATAATAAAAACCTTAATTTAAAAACTTCTTGTCGTGATCACATTTTATCTTTCACTAATATTTAAATTAGTTTGATAATCTAAAACATTAAAGTGTGACAAACATGCAAAAAAAAAAAAAAGAAATCAAGAAGGGGGATAACACTTTTTCACACCACTATATATATATATATATACAGTGAGGAAAATAAGTATTTGAACACCCTGCTATTTTGCAAGTTCTCCCACTTAGAAATCATGGAGGGGTCTGAAATTGTCATCGTAGGTGTATGTCCACTGTGAGAGACATAATCTAAAAAAAAAAAATCCAGAAATCACAATGTATGATTTTTTAACTATTTATTTGTATGATACAGCTGCAAATAAGTATTTGAACACCTGAGAAAGTCAATGTTAATATTTGGTACAGTAGCCTTTGTTTGCAATTACAGAGGTCAAACGTTTCCTGTAGTTTTTCACCAGGTTTGCACACACTGCAGGAGGGATTTTGGCCCACTCCTCCACACAGATCTTCTCTAGGTCAGTCAGGTTTCTGGCCTGTCGCTGAGAAACACGGAGTTTGAGCTCCTCCAAAGATTCTCTATTGGGTTTAGGTCTGGAGACTGGCTAGGCCACGCCAGAACCTTGATATGCTTCTTACAGAGACACTCCTTTGTTATCCTGGCTGTGTGCTTCAGGTCATTGTCATGTTGGAAGACCCAGCCTCGACCCATCTTCAATGCTCTAACTGAGGGAAGGAGGTTGTTCCCAAAATCTCGCAATACATGGCCCCGGTCATCCTCTCCTTAATACAGTGCAGTCGCCCTGTCCCATGTGCAGAAAAACACCCCAAAGCATGATGCTACCACCCCATGCTTCACAGTAGGGATGGTGTTCTTGGATGGTACTCATCATTCTTCTTCCTCCAAACACGTTTAGTGGAATTATGACCCAAAAGTTCTATTTTGGTCTCATCTGACCACATGTCTTTCTCCCATGACCCCTCTGGATCATCCAAATGGTCATTGGCAAACTTAAGACGTGCCTGGACATGTGCTGGTTTAAGCAGGGGAACCTTCCGTGACATGCATGATTTCAAACCATGACGTCTTAGTGTATTACCAACAGTACCCTTGGAAACGGTGGTCCCAGCTCTTTTCAGGTCATTGACCAGCTCCTCCCGTGTAGTTCTGGGCTGCTCTCTCACCTTCCTTAGGATCATTGAGACCCCACGAGGTAAGATCTTGCATGGAGCCCCAGTCCGAGGGAGGTTGACAGTCATGTTTAGCTTCTTCCATTTTCTAATGATTGCTCCAACAGTGGACCTTTTTTCACCAAGCTGCTTGGCAATTTCCCCGTAGCCCTTTCCAGCCTTGTGGAGGTGTACAATTTTGTCTCTAGTGTCTTTGGACAGCACTTTGGTCTTGGCCATGTTAGTAGTTGGATTCTTACTGATTGTATGGGGTGGACAGGTGTCTTTATGCAGCTAACGACCTCAAACAGGTGCATCTAATTTAGGATAATAAATGTAGTGGAGGTGGACATTTTGAAGGCAGACTAACAGGTCTTTGAGGGTCAGAATTCTAGCTGATAGATAGGTATTCAGATACTTATTTGCAGCTGTTTCATACAAATAAATAGTTAAAAAATCATACATTGTGATTTCTGGATTTTTTAAAAAAAATTGTCTCTCACAGTGGACATGCACCTACGATGACAATTTCAGACCCCTCCATGATTTCTAAGTGGGAGAACTTGCAAAATAGCAGGGTGTTCAAATACTTATTTTCCTCACTGTATATATATATATATATATATATATATATATATATATATATATATATATAACTACTGTGCAGTTGTACATACAATGCTACACTAGGTGTGACACTAAGATACTAATATTGTGCTTCTATCTTTAGGTAATTCACAGAAAGTATGGTGTGTTATTGCAAGAGATAAGCATGGACAATCAATGTAGTCAAGCCGAGAAACTTAGCCAGAGCAAGAAATCTTTGATTAAAGAAAATAAAGATCTATGCGCCTTGAATATATCTATGCAACTAATTATTATCTGCATTTTTACCTATCCATCGATATATAAATTAATCTGTCAGTGTGGTTCGTGGTGATAACGTTAGAAAGGGATACAGTTTAGTAGAACGTTGCTGCCATCTGCCATGGGGGGAGGGGGGGATTAAAAGAAAAGAGAAATAAGAATTAAAATGAATTAAATGATGAAACTTCTCTGCAAAGCCTTCTCTGCAGTCCTAAACACTAACAGAAGCACTGACCTACATTTACAACCTAAATTCTAATATTTATTCCATTTCTCTTGGCTTCACTGCTTCCAGGACTTGTCTTTGGATGTTAGATTTTTTGTCTAATCAGATTTTAGCCTCTATGTGCTGGCATGCCAATACAATCTGCCCAGGGCCTTTAGATTCAGTAGTGCTGGCCTTTTTACCTTAGTCTAATAACTGTTACAGCCAAATTCGACTAGTAAAACACTAGTAAAACTCGACTAGTAAAACACCAAAAATCTGAGTTAGACTCGCCCACAATGACTGATGGAGGAAAACAAATTGATTTGGTCTCGGACATACTTAAAAATACATTTTCAAGAAAAGATAAACATCGTGAGAAGAGGTCAGCCACTTTCGGACCAGTGCCTATGAGTGGTACCACCAGCTTACAGCCTCTGAGGAGCGGTGCAAATTATGAGCATGCATCTCTGTTGAGTAGGTTGTATTTTATTTACAATTTCGGTGGTGGTGAAGAAGTGCTGGATGATTGGGCAACTACTGCAGAAATGATAAGAGAGACAGCTAGAAAGGTACTTGGTGTGACATCTGGAAATAGAAAGTAAGACAAAGAGACATGGAGGTGGAATCAGGAAGTGCAGAAAAGCATTAGGAGAAAGGGGTTGGCAAAACAGAATTGGGATCGACAGAGTGATGAGAAAAGTAGGCAGGAGTGCAAGGAGATGCGGCAGCAGGTAAAGAGGGATGTGGCGAAAGCAAAGGAAAAGGCAAATGAGGAGCTGTATGAGAAGTTAGACACTAAGGAAGGAGAAAAGGATTTATACCGATTTGCCAGGCAGGAGAGTGTGTTGAGAAGATGGAGGCAGTATTTTGAGCAGCTAATGAACGAGGAAAATAAGAGAGAGAGAGAAAGAGAGAGAGAGGGAGAAGGTTGGATGGTGTAAAGATTGTGAAGCAGTGGCCTCAGGAGTAACGCCATCCAATAGCCCAGTAGTCTTGTCCACCAAACCTCCTAGGTCAGGTGTTCTTTTGCATTAACTAAATGTAGCTTCTAATTTACAATTTCTAATCTTGTTTAGCTTTAAAAAAAATGCCCATGTATTAGCTACAGCTCTACAGCAAACTCTGTTCAAAATATATAATGACTTAGAATTGACGATAAATAGTTATTTTATTAAGTACAAATTTGTTAAGTCAGACAGAGTGTTGTGATGGTGTGACTTTACTGTAAAATAATCAAACCCTTGATATTGGATAGCATAGTCAGAAAAACTAATTATTTGGTTTGTGTGTTATATTAGGTGCCATCAATCATATTTTATATAATATACGACTCATTATAAGTTTTTCTTTATGTTTTCTGCAGAGAAATGCTAGCACTTCATTTCCACATCCATCATGACCATGCACAGTACAAAGGTGTTATGTAAGATTTAATATTTGATATATACTAAAAAGAACACAGGCTGGAAATTATTACTTTATTTTGTATAAATGCCTTAATTAGTTGTTATCAATGTTCACTTTGTTTAAACAAATCACTGTATTTAACAAATCATATTAAATCAATGCAACCAAATTCTATTTTACAGACTTGATTCTATAGTGATGAGTCAGATATTTGGCAAACCTTTATTAATTGTGTTCCCATTCAGTGAGTACTCAAGCACTCAATTCCAGAGGACTTGTCTCAATTTTTGTTATTGCACACTCAGCAAAATTCAAACTTAACTAACTAAATTGAAATGGGAAATAATTTGCCACATTTAATAAAACTAAGAAGAAATGTAAACAAATAAAATGTATTTGTGTGAACACAATTAACAAGTCTGCCATCTTTGGAAACCAAAGATTTTGTGATTGTGTAAATAAAGCTAAAAACTGGCTTTCTGTTATATTGTTTTAGTGTTCACAAAAAGAGCCTCATATTTCTGTATGGCCACACCTTATTTCTAAACATAATAAAAATGTCTAAACCTAACCTGTCTTAAAACCCATCTTGAAAATTGTATCCAACACAGTAGAATGATAGACTACTTTATTTATTCAACCTACTCTAAAATTAAAATATGTTATTGTATTATTGCATTAATTGATCGTTTCAATCCAAGCCTAGTTGAATTTCATAGAAAATACAGGCAAAATATATGTACAGACGTTTAAATGTGAAGTATTACTGATGCACAGGAAACAAAAACAAATGAAAGAAAAAAACAACCAAACATTTCCCTTGTTCATATCTCTGTGCCATTTGAAAGGTAGACTTTTGCTTCAGGAAAAGGCTGCCTTGCTGCATAGTCTTTATTCACAGTACTAATACTGTTTATGGTAGACTGTAAAGAGTGAAGAGACTGCATGAAATCTGAGGAGGCTTTTGGATTTACTGCTTTAGAAATTGGCACTCCTCCGCCTCTGTTCATTGATCCACTCTCCTGGGTTCACATCCATCTGCAGCATCTTCATGACCCACTTGTCACGCCGTGCACCATCAATGAACTCATCCAGTGACAGCTCCCCTATGTAAAGAGTGAACAAGCTCAACATCACTCCTTCTTTATATAGCACAGACACATTAAAGATTAAGGGGCGTTGTTAAAAAAAATATTTTTTAATTTGACCCATTAAACCTGGCACACATAGAAATATACCCACAGCTATTATCAAGATTGGCCAGTATTCCCTCTTGATAGTAAAAGGAAATTAAGAAATTGAGCTTGGAATTGAGCCTGGTGATGAATAATGGGAGCAAATACTTTATCAAATTTTTAATTTTTTAATTTTTATTAGACATGTTGAGGCTCATTTGAGAATATCTTTTTGGTCTGGGTTCCAGGTGTTTTATATATATATATTCTGGCAATATCTTCATCTCATCTTTAGAATATTTTTGCTTTATTTTATGTATGTAATGTTTGTAGGTTTTTTATGTGCTTGTGGTTGTATTACTAGTGTCATTCTTTTCCCTACTGCCTTTTACATTTTGCAACAAAAAAGAACAAAAAACATGATCTAACCATCTCCATTCTCATCCACCAGCTCAAATATTCGGTCCACCACCTGGTCTGGGGTAAGTAGATTACACTCCTCATCCAGCTCACCATGGCAGGCCTTCTTCATACGGTAGATTGACTACAAAATCAGGATAAATATAACAAACTGAAGCAGTTTATTTTACCTTTTTGTATGCAAAAGAACAATGTATTTAGGCTGATCTAAAGGGAAACTATATTTTAACTATTACATTTGTGCAGTTTGCATTTTCATGTGCATGTGTGTAAGTAACATGCTTTAACTGCCCTAACAGTGAGAGCAATCTGTCTTTTCAAAGATCAAACTGAATTTCAGTCTCTGTCAGTCTCTAAATCTAAAACGAAATTAGATATGTTACATAACTAGTATCTTTGAATTAATCATGTTCTTTAACATTTCAGTTCATCTGACAATTAAAAAAAACGCTTTCCAAGTCTGTCTAAATAAATAATGATCCAAAGCAGGAGGTGATTACCTCCACAATCTCCTTTAGTTCTGTCTTGTCAATGCAACCACTCCCATCCTTATCGTACATTTTAAAAGTCCATTTCAGTTTATGCTCCAGCTTGCCTCGTAATACTAAATTCAAGGCTGCAACATATTCCAGAAAATCAATAGTATTGTCCTATGAAAAACAAGACAAAAAAAGAATACTATGGAACACAATTTAAAATGATACTAAAATCAAACCTTTCAAGGCCACAGGGAACTGCATCCACTGTTGCAGTAAATCCATTAATAAAATTAAATTGAATAAAAAAAATCAGATAAATGTAATTGAATAAAATATAAAGCAATGCAGTAAAAACACTGTATTACTCACCCCATTCTTATCAAAAGCACGGAACATGTTCTCAATGTAGTCTGCAGCTTCTTGGTTGTCGGTTACACCAAAGAAACTCTTGAACTCGTGCTTGAAAAGAGTTCCACTTGGGCATTCCACCACAAACTTCTTATACCACTCCTGCAGTTCAGCAACATCGATTTCCTTATCATCTGTCTCCTCACTTAGTCGCTGACCCATTGTGCATAGAGGTTTGAAAAGCTCTTATTTAGCTGCTTAACCAAAGATCTTCATTCTTACATGCCAGCTATTGTAAATCAAAACATTCCATAGAAAATTGTGCAGATTTGTCTCCTATAACTTGTATCTACTTAGCAAACACATGTATGACCTTGTGCTTATACCCTACTGTTTTGCGATAATGAACATGGATTGTTTTGCATCACATGACAGCAGGGATTATACATATCAACATGCCTTAGTCAATTAGCTCAGAGGGAGATGAAGAGTAGTTCTTTTTTCTTATAGTTTAATATTTAGAACATACTATTCACAAAGGACATTTAGACACATATCATTAGGTCTATATGTGTCTAATTACCAGGTTCAAACGTGACCATTTTTAAATGCTGTTAACATTATTTCATTACCAGCTCACAGTCAGAAATCTTTTGATCATTATTTGATGACTGGGCAGAGCATTTAAAGGAATATATGTTATGTTCAGAGCAGAAACCTGATCAATATCATGAATTATTCAAGAAAATATGATATTATTCCTTCTGTTCTTAATGAAAATATTTTCAAAGTAAGAGCCAAAGACTGGAGATATGGACTTTAATCCTTAGACCCGCAGACAGTTCATGAGCTCAATTTACATCTATTTGGATGGCTAGGTCCACAAAGATCCCATTTTCTGTTTGCATTCATTCTTGCTTTAATTAAACCTACTTTTTGAAATGCAGAGATATGCCTTGATTCATTATGCAAGCACTTTTTCGATAACATTTCTATTTGCAAAAAAAAGTCTACATTGTTGTTAATTTGTGAAAATGTCTGACTAAAACTTAGAACAGGCAATGTGTAGGTCTCTGCATACTAGTGTAGTGTTTGTGGAAACGCCCTAAGGCCTACGAAGTTCAGAGGACAATTCCAAAATGCTGACTGTATATTTCAAGAAGGATAAGCTCTCTTACCCTAGAAGTGTCAAGATGATCCGCGGTGGCGACCCCTAATGGGAGAAGCCGAAAGAAAGTTTACCCTAGAAGTGTCAAGACAATCAAAGGCATTAAGGAAGGTCCTTATTGGATTACCACCCATCATACTGTCAGAAACAGAGTGGGAGACAGGCAGGCCGCAATATCTTAGCTAAGAAGAATTACCACAATTTCACTAACCTTTTTTGCTGTATTGTTTGAAGGTGATATGACACCTTGCTGAAATTGTGAAAATGCAATTCGAAAGATTTTTTTTTCCTGACGTGTTGCATAAGTATAACAAGGAAAGCATTTCAGTGACTTCAGTCAGACTCCAAATCAGGGAGAAATAATAGGTAGTTTGATGTAATGGATAATGAATCAGTGTACTTCATTTCTAAAGTGGCTTATATGCATCATTTGCATTTTAAATGCCGGTGTTTCTAGGTTTATGTAAATTTTTTTACATGATATTAGATAAAAAAAAAAAAATCAGTCCAGTTGCTTCATAAATCTCGCAAATTTTCCGCCATAGTGCAATACTTCAAAATGTCCCTAGATGTCAGTACTTCATAGGGCCCATTGTGGAACAGCATGGTACTGGTTGCTAGGTCTGGGTGGAAGTGTTCTCCTGACAACCTGTGTAAAAAGCTAAAAAACATATGAAGTTTGATATAGAGGTCACATAGAATAGATATCTAATTGATTATCTAAAATTATCCTACAGTGTAACCTACAAGTAACCTACAGTGTATGAATTCAGACACTTAAAATTATGTGTAACCATCAATAAACCCATGTAACATTTTCTAAAAAAAATTAAGGTTACCTTTGTTCTCTACCCTGTTGCTCATCACTGAGAAGTAGGATCTGAGATGGCATTAATGCGAAATCAGTAAAGCCGAAAAACCATTACAGCATATTCTGTTCAGGATATGAAATCTCTCAAAATGTCAGGGCTAGTTGCCAGGGTAGCAGATAAAAAAAAATATAATTTCTCTCTTTCTCACACATGATAGAACAAAAGAATGTTAAGGAGGACACAGTTTATTCCCCATGAGTGACACAATTTATAAATCCTAATAGTTCAGCTGAGTATTCTTTAATGAAGAAGGGGACTAAACTAAAAAAGATGATCTATATGTAATAGCTAGCTTGTTTTACTTTGACAGTGCTAATATTCCTAAAAGGTCATCCCCTGCTAGCAGAGGAAATGAGAGTCTAGCACACAACTTATAAATTCAACTTTGTTCTGTACTGTGTAATACATTTAATGAAATATACAAAATGTAATAAAGGTCAGTGTAAAAAATACTGTCATTCTAATAAAATACTTTTACACAGAGTAAACCAGATCAGCTCTTCTTTCATATGACCCTCAACTGTCAGGCTGCTGAATGTCGTGTCATAAATTGAAGTCATAACAGGCAAAGCAGCAAGGCCAAAAAATAATTTGCACCGGTCCTACAAGAGCCCATGGCAACCTTTGAAGATGTTCCGGTGCCTTCTACTTCATCTATAATGAATGGATGTGACATTTGAGCACAATCCATTTGTCATGTTTTTTTGTGTGCTGGCCAGACGTATTCACGGTTCAGGACACGTGATGGGGCTGCTGTCATGTTCAGCTGAAATTAGACCAATGTAATGAGGCAAAACAGAGGCACACAGTAAAACAGTGTTGGACAGCAATGGTCAAATCATTTATTAGAGGAGTCATAGTAGAGGCACTATCTCACATATATAGGCACTGAACTACTGGACTAGAGCCGCTGCCACAAACTTGCACAAACCTGTTTTATCCCAGAGCGCTGACAGCAACTATGCCAGTCTGAGTGAAGATTTGTGTATGATATGCTTTTACAATATGTGCTGGAAGGGGTTCATTAGGAGGTCTGTCATTAATGACAAATTTGGTTCACTTTCGTACTGTAAGAAAATGCTGTATGTGATTGTTACATTCATGATTTTTTTCCTTGATACCACTTTGAGACAGAAACTTGAGAGAAAATTACAATCGATCTTAATTGACCCAAGTTATGCACAACAATGGATTAGAAGAATATACTGTGTATCAACTGGTCACTGCTTTACAATGTGAGTGAATTTTCTACTCTTCATATTGGAATTCTGAATTTATGACAATCACAATGCTACCTTTTAAAGCTTCTCCACATAATGTAAATAAAATTATGAATCAAACTCGATAAATGTGCCACAGCCCCAGTGGGGGTCTTCATTAACTGCCCGGGCACAAGCATTAGCTTTCAACTCAAGTACAAATGAATGCCTCTGGCTGAATACGTTTTATGGTCCTTTAAAATAAAAAGTCAAGATTTATACCAGTTTAGATGGTTTCATTTAAAATTGCTTTATATTGATTGTCAGAAGATTGTGAACATGTTGGACATAAGGTCTTGGAAAGAGCAGGGATATTGGTGTTCCTGCTCCTATACCATAAATGCTAATTCATAACTATAATATTAGAAAAATCTCTGAGAAGAATGTTTTGCTATTAATTGGTCTGTTACAATGATATTAAGTGTGCAGGATTAACCTGCATGGTTAACAGTCCTGCTAATGAAAGCAGCATAGCAATGCAAACACATTGGCCCTTATTCACCAAAGTTGCATAAAAATGAACAGAGATGTGAGTTTCGCTCAAAACAATATAAGTCTGATTCATACAACTGTTGCACAACGAAATGACGCTTTAAACACAAATGACTCATAGGCACAAATGACACAAACACTAATTTCTTAAGTATTTGTTGTGGCTAGAATCTAGAAAAAAAACACACTCATTAACGTCGAGTTAGTCAAACCTGTGTCCAGTGCCGCTTCTGGTATTCTCAAAAACAGAAAAGAAAATGTGTACAAAATAAAACCTTGAAATAAATGAAACCCAACTGTTAACACAATTTCCTCTACTGAAACTATGGTCTAACATATTTGCATTGTGTTCATTTATTACAAATGAATGTGTATATAGACAAGTAGACATGAAAATTATTCTTAAATTAAAATGATGTAAATTGGACAATTTTCAACCATTTCCTTCCTATTAGATCTTGTATAGATTGGGTGTAACAATTTTTTGTCCACATTTTATTAAAAAAGAAAATTTAAAAGAAATAAATTAAACTATACTTAAACCTTTTAATTCAAACATGTTTGGTAAGCTTTAGTGCTGATATGAAATTATATAACCACAAATAATGTGTGATGATATAATTAATTGGCCTCTTTAATTGGAAGACCTGTATTGCAATATTTGCTGTATGCAATTATTCCATCAGCCAATAATGTAGAAGAACAATGCATACAATTATGTAGATATAGGTCAAGAGCTTTAGTTTATGTTCCCATAAAAACATCATAATGGGGGAAAATATGACCATATTGACTGTGGCATGGTTGTTTGTACCAAGAACAGGAATATAATGCTACAGTGGGCTCAGCAAAGTCCCAGTTGCCTCTTTTTGTCTTTTGTCACGAATTGCACCCTTAGTGGTCTTCTGATATTGCAGCCCATCATCGCCTCAAAGCCCAAAGTGTTGTTTGTTCTGAAACAAGTTTTTGTTCTCTACAAGTGCAAATGGGATGTTTTTATATACACAATTCTGAGTCTATAAACATTTCTGCATTTCTCAGATCAGCAACCATGCATGATCACTGAAATCAAATTTCTTCCCCATTCTGATCTTAGTTGTAAACATTAACCAAAGATATTGGCTTGTATCTGCATAATTCTGTGCACTGTGCTGCCGGAAATCAATAGATGCAGCTGTGATTATGAATGTAATTTTTTTATTTACTGTTATTACACCTACGACTCTATCATACTGCACTTGCTACTGTCAATAATTTAACTGCACATTAACTTAACATTTTTCAGGTTGCTAAAAACCTTGCTCAAACTGGACACAATTGAAAAAAAAATATTTTGCATGGAGTTTGTGTTTTACTCTGTACACAACTTTGATGAATAAAAACCAATGTCTGTTTTTTAAGTGTACCTCATCTGTTATGTACCATAGGCTTTCATTATTTCTGATGTAAACACAGCAAAAGCCTGTCACAGGCACTGGAGATATAAAACTGTTCTCTAGTGGGAGATTGTAACTGCACAATTAACACACCTTTTCACCTTTACACTATGCACTAAAAATGGTATTTTGTTCTTTGATTGAGGTCCTCTTTGGCAGGTTTTCTGAATAGGAGGTACACATTCAGCTGTGCCGTGGAACGTGGTACCGGAATGTCATGTCAGACACCATCAGCACCCATCAGCAGCACAACCTGCATTTACACACCGAATACAAATGTCAAAACAGCATCATAGAGAAAAGGACAGACCCAGCACCACAACTTTTAAGAAAAGGGTGAACAATGACAACGTATCACTTCACAGATTAACAAAACATACATGTCAACCAACCAAAACACAAAGCACTGGGAAAGCCGACTTAAAATCACTGGTTCAAAACTAGAGATTCACTACAGGGAAATATGTATGACAAACAAAACTTAGTCAAAATCACAGCAACACTGCTACTTGAGATCAAAGTGTTTGTTACAGCCTAAATTCAATGGGCCAATATATTTAAGCTCAATGAGAACACCTAGTTAAAAAAATATTCTAATTCATTTATATTACTACCACTATGCTTTCTAAAACCAAATGTTCAGAAAGAAAGTAATATTGCTCCTACTTGGGCTAGAACTATAAGATATATGCGACTTCATAAGTGTGGACTAACATCAGTTCACTGATAGGTCATGTTTCACAATAAGTAAAAAAAAAAAAAAAAAAAGAGGTATATCTCCTTCAACATTATCTAATTAATGCACTCTTACATCCCCTGCCTGTACAGAGCCCAGAGGCTGTCACATTCTGTCAAAACTGCATTCATTGTGCCTTCAAGCCACACACAATGCACAATGCTGGACGCGTGCTTTGACTTAGTAATATAGCAGAGCTTGTGATGGTGTAGCACAACGACCAAAATAAGCCGTCCTTTCTTAGAAGTAAAAGCAGCACTTCTTCCTTGTATTCACATTCCCGTGTGTTTTCATGCTATCACTGCACAGGCATAGTGTAAAGTGCCATCATGAGCTATCAAATTTCTACTATGACATGCTGCAAAAGACTACAGCCCGCAGACTATCACAGTTGTCTCATTAGGGACTTGTAAATCTAAACAAACAAGACGTGCTTGCTAAGAGTGCGCGTCTACAAGTGTGCATGGACCATATGTGCATGGTTCTTTGATCATCACTTTCGCCGACAGGCCATGTGTCGCTCAAATGCTGGAGGTAAATGAACGTCTTCGTCACACAGCATTCATCCGACACTGTTTACCCTTCCTCACAGACATTGTAGGCAGCAGTAAACCCTAGAGACCGTGTAAAGTAAACCCTAAATATGACTGTGTGAATATGTATGTATTTTATTATGGGTACCAGGAGTCCTGTTAAGAGTGGGCTGTGAGACAAGCCTGGGGTATTATAATGCCTCTGGGCTGTTACACATCAGCTATTCACACTGGTGGTTAAATGTCCTTCAGTTTAAGCTATGTCCAATCTAATAAACAGAATAGAAATTAAAGCAAGTAAAGGACTCTTTTCAAAAGTCTGATTATCAGATATAGCCAACTATACTTTTGTAATTAAATAGCTAAGCACTGTTTACATTCTAAGGCAGTTCTTTCACAGTGGCATGCTACATGACCAATTGTATAACACTGTTTTAAATAATATGTCAAAGTATATAGTACACCACTACTGATACTGACACTGACAACATACAAATACTATTGACATACTATTTAAAGTGGTATTATGCAATTTGGAACACAGGTTTTTTTGTGGTCTTAAACTTTGTCTTCTTTAAAATGTACAAATACAGGCTACTGCCACCTTCTGGTATAAGAAGACATTTCTTGTCATTCAAGGACAGAACGCATGTGTGTTTATGCAGCCATCTCTATTTTTTCTTAATAGTATATTTTAATCTGCAAATCAGCTAATTATTGGTTGACCTTCTAGGCACCTTTTCCAATTTTCTGATAATCCATTGTGAAATACACAACAGCACCAGTGTAGTATATGCCAAGCATATGTAAATATGTGATATATGTGTTTGTGTGTGTGTTCAAGCAGTAAATGTGTGTTACCTCATAGAATTGTGTTGTGATCTGTGAATTCACATGACAACCAAGCTTTTTCATTTAAACCAACTGTAAACATGGCATGACACCAGCATCATGCAGCTCAAGTCTACACTTTTAGAAAACTGCTTCACTTGTAAATCACACATCATAACTATCAGCTGTCATTCCAAGAGCTCAATTAGGGAGCATTATGGATGTTTTAAATGCATTATTTGGGGCTCTGACACGTGCCAGAATACTAATGCTATTGCTGTCTATTTTTGACTCACTCTGTCTATATTACTGCCTTAAACCATAACATAACATGCTACGGTGCAAGGCATTGATTGTTAACTATTAGTGGCATGTTCTTCTAACTTTAAAGATGAGAGTGCTGAATTTCACACATGCTTGGCTGTGAAGGTACAAAAACACACAGACATCCGCCTCCACTCCTGCAAAAGATCGACGCCGTCTTTGCTTTTTCTCTAATGCAATAGAAAAAAGTGCTCAACGTGCTACTGCAGGTGAACTCTGCAGCAGCATGGTGGATATGGCCCTAAGATCCTTTTGAGTTTAGCCAGAAAAGTACCCTGCTTTGATTGTGAAAAAAACAATGTACAGTTCAAAGGCATCTGCACCCATGCCTGTTTCGTTGCGTGTATACATAGTTTTTTTGCTTGCTTGTAGGAGACTTCAAAGTCTTTAGTCCATCACGAATTTCATGTTGCTGTCCAGACGCCTGTAGATTGTCTTCACTGAACTGTCAGCCTTGTGTGGGAGGAGGACTCATGTAACACAGGACTCTGCAGTTTTATCTGGATGTCTCTTACTCTGCAGAGTTCAGCAAAAGTCCTTATAGGTGCAAGAGAACTGGTTGGTGTGTCAAACACTTTCTTGCAGACAGAGGGCCTCCACTGCATTGCTGGGACCCTGTGATACTCCTCCAATTAGGAATAGCATGTTCGTGGTCTGTAGAGGGGTACAGGAGCAGCGTGGGGTGGGCATCGGAGCCACAACTTCCCACCTTCTTTTCACATGATTATAAGTCTCTACTGAAGCCAGTGGCGAAGGCTGATTACCTAAAGTGACACAAAAAACACAAAACAAGTGTGAACAGATTTTTACTTTTTAGGTGTCTCAATATTAAAACCAGATACTTTGTACACTGTGAGCCATGTTTGATTTTGACTTTCTCATGAGAATTAAATGCATTTTAAATTCATAATATGATAATAAATGAGCGAGTGTGTGTTTGTGTGTGTGTGTGTGTGTGTGTGTGTGTGTGTGTGTGTGTGTGTGTGTGAGATAGCATTTAAAGTGTTTCATATTTCCGATGAGCTGCAGGGAAATGGAATGGGCTTTCGCTGTAACTCTTTCAGACAGATGTTCTGAGAACCCAGAACAGCCACATCATTAGCCTGCCTCTCCAGCTCCTCAATCAACATATCACCATCACAGCACCTCTCCATTACCCCTCTGCACTCACACATGCATACACAAATAAGAGCCGATGTTGCTTTCAGACAGAACACCTGCCACCTGGTGGGTCTGGGGGCAAATGAAGATTTTGACAGGTGTGTTTGAAGATATCTGGAAAAATTATGCACCATGCTTCATTACTTTTTCCCCTGACATAGACCATATAAAAGACTATCTAAGTCATGCCACTGAAAATGTCTCAGCATAGAATATTCTCTATCTGCCTTCACCAGGGCTGTTGAAGAGACCAACATCACCATGCATCATGGCTAAGTTGTACCAGTTTCCATAGAGACTCGAATTGAAGCGCAGATGATGTGAGCATCAGCACGATGCGAGGGGTGACTTTTGTCCTCAAAATTTCCTAGAAGAACAAATGCAGGACCGCAGGAGCTCCTGGGGGAGGTAATCAGAAAATGACAATGTGACCATGGTGTCTACAATCTGTGCAAAGACGAGTTGTGGCATGGCACACTATGCACAAGCCCTCATTATTGCTTCAGGAATCTCAATATAGCTCCCACATCTTGCAATATGCAGACTCTCTACTGTGCGTGGGTTTTAAAAAAGCTACATTATTTCAGTATTCTCCCAGCCGTGGATAGAATAAGCACAAATCTAAAGAAGAGGTGCTACAACTTAGCATTCCCGAACTGATTCAGTTTATTGTTCATTTGAATTTTGGGGGTTGATCATGAGATTCTCAGCAGCTTGTTCATTTTCATATGTCCCATAATGAAAAGCAATGTGGGCTTAATGATCTGTATGCTAACACACTATGATTGGCTGCATGCTTACTATAAAAAAACAACAACGCATACATTAGTGGATGACTGTGGGTGCCCTGTATTAATTCAATACATGTGGTGCAGTACCAGCCTATATGACAGTAACACTGTACATATATCCATAACAAGAACAAGTTGAACACTAGTTCTAATAGTCAAAATCATTGTTAATATATATTAACTTTTATTTTTAAATAACAACGCTAATAATCAAACAAGTGGTTAACATCTCTATGAGATGCCAGAATAGCTGGCATAAAATTGTTAAAAGTCTTGGGTAAGATTGCTAAACAAGTATGTTTTGCTTTGCCATGTAATTTAAGCACCAGTGTACTGTATATTCTACTGGATAGTAATCCTCCTGATGTAAATATAAGGTATGCAAGCATGTCTCATGTAGAGGCTGCTTCTGCATTTGTACCCGCAGTATAATCCAGACGAAATCTATCTTGTAAGGTCTGAGCTGATCTCAGCAGCTGTCAGAATAACAATGCACATAAAAATCTCTGTTATGGTATGTTGTTATGTAGAATATAAGATAAATAAGTGGCTATATTCATTAAAACAGCAAAGGAAACATATCTAAACCTGGGTACATCTTAAAAGATGTATGTGTTTTAAAGAGCTTAAAAGTCAGCACAAAAACACCAAATATAAAGTTCATTATATGGTTGTGAGAGTTGTGTAATAGGTTTCTTTGCTTTTCTGTTTTCTTAAAATCTCAAATGATTAGCTTTACATCCAACACCTGATAATAAACTCGTGCCTCAAAAAATTTGCGGGTTCTCATTTGGAACCTAACTAACAGCATGTTGGAGATTATATTAACATTAGCGGGAATCCGCAGCAGAGCCGAATGTTCAGGAACGTTAGGAATGAAATTCTAAACTATGTATTTGGTCAAACTGTACACTATTACATTTATAAAGTGACGATGTCTAGATGAATTCACCAAGGTACCAAAGAGGCTGCGGGGGTGCATCCAAAATTCGCAGAAACATTAGAATTTGTTCTAACCCTCAGAAAATGTGTATGCTAATACATGCAGAACGTCAACTACTTTCCTCATCTCTGGCCTTACAGCTTGTTTTGCTATTAATGTATGAGTGTCAAACACTTGCAATGTGGCCCAACTTGGCAAGTAAAAAATGTTCTGATGTCATGACTATTTTAATGGCTTTATTCTGGCTACTCTTTAATTCACTGTTCTTCCAAATGCAATCCCCAGGCCAAGACACGCGCACACACACACACTTAAATTACTATTTGATTCTACTGCAATTCCCAGGTTAATACACACACAAATCACACACACACACACACACACACACACACACACACACTCACACACGCACACACACACTCCTTAATTCATTGTTTGATTTTTCTGCAATTCCCAAGCCAACCACACACACACATACGCACACCCGCACACACACACACACACACACACACACACACACACACACACACACACACACACACACACACATACATTCACTTACTCTCTATTTCTTCTTGAGAAGCTTTCTTCAGGCTTTAAATTAGCTAATGCAGACACCTAAATAGTCCAAAGTGTCCAAATACAGCAATTTAATTAATGGAAACAACATCCACTGAGAGATTTCAAGGTATGTCAAGTCGATGTTAATGTATGTCTGTCCATTAGTGAGCTTAAAACAGCTGTTTTCTTAGGGTCAAAACACTGATCATTTTTTGTGACTGTTTCTGATTTAATTACATTGTACAACTGTCCTGAATGATAATGTTCCCAACTAAGTTTCAAATGCTCAAGTAGCACATACATGTATGTTATAATGTAATAAGTCATAAGGACTGTGTTAGCTTATCTTATCTACTGGGTATCTAGAGTCTAGATTCAGTGCAACAATATTAGAATAAGGTTGTGATGGTGGGCAAGGTCATTAAGGATGGAGAGTAATTTCTAGAATATGAGTTCCAAGTTAGTGACAGACATTAATTCTAAAAAGATATGAGGATCTGCATGAAGAACAGTGCTTTCCCCTGCTATATATCATCAGCATAACTGTGAAACTAAATGTGTGTGTGTGTGTGTGTGTGTGTGTGTGTGTGTGTGTGTGTGTGTGTGTGTGTATGTGTGTGTGTGTGTGTGTGTAAGTGTGTATGAGTAAGAAAAAAAACAGAGATTAGAAAGGACAAAAGTGCTAGTTCCATATGTCAGGTTAAAAGAAACCCCTCACACACACAACAGTTTGAGGAATAATAAGATGCATGGATAAAAAGACACACACACACACACACACACACACACACACACACACACACACACACACACACACACACACACACACACACTATACATATGTCAATCTCCACTGTGGCAAAAAAAAAATCTGTTTCTGTATTTTGCCTCTAAATGTCTAGAGTGATGAAATAAAACATGAAATTTCATCTGCATGCAGGTATATTATTTTGGACATGATAGAAATCTCCCACCAACTCTGCTAGGCACCATTATTTAAAGAACAAATCTGGCTTTCTGACTCTATTGAAGGATGTAGGGAGGGGAGGTTATATGGGTATAGCAGGCTGCAGTGTAAGGATGACGCTAACCAAATCCATTAGCTAATTGACATCCTGGGATCAGAGGCTATATCCGATCTTAATACTATTATTGAAAATGACAACCCTTCATTAATCATGATTCTGTATGGAGCCTGTTTTCTGTCAAGCATATACACCAGTGAAAATTTACTAAGCATTCCATTCAAGACTGGAGAAATCATTAGCCTGCATGCCAGGACATGAAGAATAGGTGTCCAGACTATTACCTTTTTTATATTTGGTTCCTTGGCAGACAAATATGCTCAGAAAGTCAGAAGAGTTTTTCTCTATTGCAGCAACCAGAAAAAGAAAAATGTCTGAATGAATTCACATTCAAACAAAATGTGAACATCAATGCTAAAACTACTGCATGTACAATTAATTCTGAGCCCTACTGCCTGCTGCACATTACACATATATATATATGTGCTTTTATATATAAAATTATTTGTAAGTATTGACAACTGTCTCAGATTTAGGAACATTCAGTATGCGGAAACACTGATGAAAAAGCAAACCACTAGCCCTCTAATACATTGTGCTAGCTGCAATTCTTAGGTTTTCAGGTAACCAAAACAATGGGCAAACATATTGGAGCTTCAACTTGCCTTGTGTGTTATGATTTGTCCATCCCTATCTATTTTTGCTCATATATTATTTTGACTATCAGTTTGTCAATCAATTTGTCAACAAGAATGAACTGAGATTGTAAAATATATATTTCACAGCTTCTCTTTGTTTCCCAGCAAACCACTCGCTATTTCGACAATTTGGAGCACACCAAAGTCTCCTGCAAGCTATGAAATTAGCTGCATATGGGTGCTTGGTTCAGCTTTTTTCTCTTGAATGTGTAACAGCTGTGTTTACTGCAAGCGTGTGAATACAAGGTCACAGCATATCAATGACGGATGCTGGTGAGCAAAGTAATCATATTTGTATCAGTGTGGTACAGCTGGACAATTGGCTGGAGTTTTTTCTTCCACTGACAGAAAACAACAGGGCTGTTTAGTCATAGTGCTAATAGAAATATCTCATAATGACCAAAATAAAACACAAGCATAACAGCCAGTCAGTGCAGCAGTGTTAATAAGGGCCCAGCCATATGGGTAGGATTAGTTCCTTGGTTTCAGGCCAATTCCTTTAGAAGGCGTATGCAATACGGACATTTACCTGACCTACCTTATTGTATTAACATTAATAAGGCTGGACATTTATTAAACCTTTTTACTGAATCATACACCATTAATCACAGACCTTTGCTTTTCATACAAATGTAGAATTAAGGGCAAAAGCTTTAAAAGTTTGTGGACTGAAAACAGTGGTTGTCTGCCACATGCTGCATGAACGTACAGTCAGTGGCAGGCAATCAGGGCCGGCAAAGCCTTTTCTGCTGGCCTAAACACTATCAGATGCACTGACCTGCATTTACAACCTGAATTCTAATATTTGATCTATTAAATTGTATTAATTTATTCCCAAAAGTTTATTCCCTTAATTTCATAGCGTTTCTCTTGGCTGCAAAGTGTTTGTATGTTAGATTTCTTGTCCAACCAGATTTCAGCCTCTATGTGGTGCTATCTAATCTGCTGAGGGCCTTCAAATTCTGTACTGCTGGCCTTTTTTTTTTTTTTTTACCATAGTCTCCTTAATAAACAGTTGTAGTTCTTTAACCAATCGGATTTCAAATTCTTCTCACAGAATAGAGTCAGCCTTTTTCCATTCTGTGATTGGTTGGTCAGAAGGAAACTTTTACAGCCAGTGTTCGACTGGCAAAACACATCTATAGCGCTCTGCATACATAAATACATCTGTTACATGAGTTAGACTTTTTTACGCATATGGAGGAAAATAAATTTATTTGGTCTCAGACATTCTTAAAAATCAATTTTCAAGAAAAGCTAGACATCGTGAAAAAAGGTCGGCCAACCCCAAAGTTAGCTTGTCTCAGCCCCGGAAAGAGTTTGTTTGCCACTTTCAGACCAGTGAATACGAGCGGTACCACCGTATTACAGTCTCTGAGGAGCGGTGCAAATTATGAGTATGCATCTCTGGTAAGTAGGTTGTACTTTATTTAAATTTGTAATGTTTTTGTCATGTTATTAGACAAATATTGATTCTGAACTGCTCCAGATGATGTAGGTGGCACAGTTGCAGTGTAGTGTTGTTGTAGTGTAGAGGTTTGGAGCTTGCTTTTGTAAAACGGTATTCACCCTCTATATGTGAAATGCCTCTCTCTCTGTAATGCCACACATTTTTATATTGTGTTTTTCTATTGTGTTGATGGTTTTTATAATTGCGACGTGATAGTGGTGTTATTAAGAGGTGGATTACGTCGGGGTAGATTTCCCCACTGAAAGGCCCAGGTACCAAATGCATGACCCACCACTGCATACAGTACACCACCAGTCAAAAGGTTTTGCATACATGGAGTGCTTTATTACAGTCTAATCACCAAACAAAAATAAAGAAAAAACTATTGAAGAATGAAATCTATATCATACTGGAAAAAAAAGATTTTTAGAATTTCCACGTATTATTATTTAATTGCAAAAATATTTTGATTTAGTACTGCACATTGATTTTAGAATAGTATAAGATAATTTAAACATAAACGCTAGTAAAGTATATTCTGTAAGTTTGCTTGTACTTTTTCTACAAGTTGTACATATAACTAGGGCTGCAACTAACTATTAATTTGATTAATTAGATAAAAAGAAAAAGTTTGAATTAGATGTTTTGTTATAGTTATTATAACTATATAAAACCCTAATTCAGGGTATTAATGTATAAAAAAACAAAAAGCTAACAGGCATGCAACACTCCTCAGAAGCTGTAAGCCAGTGGTACCGCTAGTAGGCACTGGTCTGGAAGCTAGCTAGCTTCGGGGTTGGCAGACGTCTCCTCATGATGTCTCCCTTTACTGGAAAAGTCCACCATGAAAATTGATTTTTAAGTATGTCCAAGACTAAATCAATTTCTCTTCGTCCATCAGTCATTGTGGGCGTAAAAAGTGTATTAATGTATTAATGTGTGCATAGCGCACATTAAACAGACCCATTGCTAATATAGATTAAGGTACAACAGCCAGCACTACTGAATCTAAAGGCACTGGGCAGATTAGATTGACATGGCAGCACATAGAGGCTGAAATAGTATTAGACAAAAAATCTAACATCCACATATATGTACTGAAAGCAGTGCAGCCAAGAGAAATGCTACAAAATGAAGAGAATAAACTGTTGGGAATAACTTAATACAATTTCATGGAACAAATATTACAACTTAGGTTGTAAATGTAGGTCAGTGCTTCTGATAGTGTTTAGGCCAGCAGAGAAAGCCTTGCTGGCCCTGACAGCCCACCCACTGTGTAAATGTAAATGTAAAGAAAAGTACAAGTAATTAACAGAAGAAAAAAAAGAAAAGTTTCTGATGGTAAAATAGGCCTATTTTGTACTTAATCACACACACTATAGCTACTAATTAGCTAAATAATGACAATACATAATGCCTCAGTGAATACAAAGCAGACATAGTAACAGACATATTATTTTGTAGGTATTGGGTCTCATTTCTGCTGTCACATTCATTACAGTTGATCTTTTTTAAAAGCATTTATTACTACCCAATGCTGTCATCTTAAAACTTAATTAACAGAACGTAATGCTATTGGAATTGACAGTGTTTCAACGAGTCTCATCCTTCTTGCTGCTAATTTATTTGCCTGAAATACCCTTAAAATTTACTTTAAATGGGAAGGAAGCAATTGAAGAATGCATGACCATGATACAACCTTGACATATGGTAACAATTTATACATAAAATTAAATAAATCCATCTGCTGGATAGAAATCAACTGGATTAAATGTATATAGTGCTTTTAACAGCTTTGTCACAAAGCAGGTTTACAGAAATAACTTTCAGAATATAAATGCTAAATGTATAATTTTTTTCCTATAAGTTACAATGATTATTGCATATTAAACAAGAAACTTGTTCTTGAAACACTGTGCTAATGAGACTCTTGGATGTATGTAAATGGGTTTTGGGTTCCTGAACAAGAACATGTAAATACTGCTTGCTAGACTTGAGAACATTGTTGGAATAAAGGAAACAGCTCTCTCCTGGCTTAGGTCTTATTTGACTGATCGCTATAAGTTTGTTGATGTAAATGGTGAGTTCTCCACACTCTCTAAGGTAAAGTTTGGTGTTCCACAAGGATCTGTCTTAGGCCCACTGCGTTTCTCTTTATATATGCTGCCTCTGGATGAAATTATACATAAACACGGTATTCGGCTATGCTGATGATACACAGCTGTATATTTCAGCAAAGCCAGATGAGAGAGATCAGCTTAACAATGTTGAGGAGTGTGTAAAGGACATCAGACAGTGGATGCTTGATAACTTTCTTCTGCTCAACTCAGATAAAACGAAAGTACTTTTACTAGGACCACAGGCAGCTATAAGTAAACTTTCAGATTACGTAGCATCTCTGGATGGTGTTTCTGTTTCAGCATGTACAGCAGTCAAAGACCTTGGTGTGATTATTGACCCTAGTCTTTTCTTTATGCCTTAGAAATGTTGCTAAAATTAGAAATATGATGCTGTTACAGGATGCAGAAAAAATAGTTCATGCTTTTGTTACATCTAGATTAGGCTACTATAATGCTTTACTGTCTGGGTGTTTGAGTAAGTGCATAAATAAGCTTCACTTAGTTTAGAATGCAGCAGCAAGAGTCCTCACTAGATTAGTCTACACTGGCATTGATAATCTCACATTGATAATAAAATACTACTACTGACGTATAAAGCATTTAACGGTCTCGCACCACAGTATCTGAGTGAACTTCTGTACCAGTATGATCCCCCACGCCTACTCAGATCAAAAGATGCAGGCTATTTGTTGGTACCTCAAATAACAAAGACTACAGCAGGGGGCAGATCTTCTCTTATAAAGCCCCACAGTTATGGAACAACCTTCCAATCAGTGTTCGGGACTCAGACACAGTCTCAGTGTTCAAGTCGAGGTTAAAAACGTATTTATTTAGTCAAGTCTTTTATCAGTAGATATTTTTAGGTAAAGGAGCAGATCTGGAGAAATCATGGATAAAGAGTGTTTGGTGAACTGGGATATTTGTATGCTGTCGTCCCCTCACTCTCACACGTTCACTCAGGTTTGTTGACGGTGGTGTGGTGGGTCGTCTCTTATCCCAGAGATCCCTTATGTCGGTGTTACCTTCTGGTTTTCCATTTTAGCTATGCTGCCATAGCAAGTCTTGCCGGAGTCCAAACTGCACAGTGACATCAACTTTCATACAACAATAAGGACACATAATAATCCTTCCATATCCTTCTCTTCCTGTCACCCCTCTTCTCTCTCTCTCTCTCTCTCTCTCTCTCTCTCTCTCTCTCTCTCTCTCTCTCTCTCTCTCTCTCTCTCGGTTGAGATAAACATGCTCCTGAGGTTCCAGTGACCACTGTTTGAGACAATGGTCATTGTTAAAAGCGATATACAAATATATTGATCATTTGACGAGACACCTGTCATTCAAGATATACAGGAAGTATGAAATCTTATAACTTTGTTACTTGTACATGTGTAAAGTTCTCAGTTTACTTTAAACTATTTTATTTCCATTAGTGCACCTTTAAATAAAGAAAATAACAGAAGTAAACATTGGCAAGCAAGGAGAAACTGTTGTACTTCCTGTATATCTTGAATGACAGGTGTCTTGTCGGTAAGTGTTCCATTCACAAACTATACCTTTCTTTTCCGGTTTGTCTGAATTGTTGCACGAAAACACATTAACAAATCTAAAAACACAACAACAATTCAGACAATCTGGAAAAGGTAGGTATAGTTTATGAATGGAACACTTACCGATCATTAGACAAGACACTTGTCATTCAAGATATACAGGAAGTACAACAGTCTTATTTTTAATTTTTATTTTTTTTATTAAGCAATTAGCCATATACAAACAACGTGGCAATAACAAGTACAACTTACATTACAATACATAGAACAAGTGCATGAAAAAACAAATATATACACATATATTTAGGGGAAAGAGGGAAAAATATAGATAGATAAATAAACAAAATTAATAATAATAATAATAATAAAATTAAATAAAATAAAATGATAAAAAATAAACAGGCAATGGTTTAATCTGTAAATCATATTTTTCTATAAAGGACAAAAAATTCATTGGATTTTTCTTTTTAATCACTTTAAGGGCTTTTGTGAAAGAAATAATCTCATTATAAAATTGTTGGTTTCACTTTCAAGTATTTCGAATTGTGTATATAAAATTTTTCCATCAGAAGTATATTATTAACAAGAAATTCGTCTTTGTTATTGTTCATAACATGACCAAAGAGATGACCTTCACAGTGACATTTCTTAGATGGGAAACCTTTGGGTAAAGCCAGTTATGGATATCAGACCATAAAGCATCTGAAGTACAACAGTCTGTGGCAGGAGAAAGTTGGAACGTATGTGTAAAAGTGTACAAACTAATCTTTATGTCATGATATACTGCAGCATCTTCAAAATTACTGCATATGAATGCCCTTCTTTAAAGTAGATTTAAATTAATTCCATTTTCTCCTTGCTCGCCAATGTTTACTTCTGTTATTTTCTTATATTTAAAGGTGCACTAATCTAAATAAAAAATAGTTTAAAGTAAACGGAGAACTTAACACATGTACAAGAAACAAAGGCATAGGATTTCATACTTCCTGTATATTTTGAATGACAGGTGTCTCATCCAATGATCGGTAAGTGTTCCATTCACAAACTATACCTACCTTTTCCGCTTTGTCTGAATTGTCGTTGTGTTTTCGGATTTGTCAATGTGTTTTTGGATTTGTTCATTTGTTTTTGCATTTGTTATTTTGCTTTCGGATTTGTTAGTGTGTTTTGCACTTTTCGGCCACCGTACTTCCAAAATCTAACAAAAAATAACTCTGATTACTCTGTTTAAAATGTTTACCTCTTGTTGAATGTATGGTCAATGTTTTAAAGTACTGTTTAAAAAAATCTATTGATCACAAACAAATACATCTTATATAAGATATATTTACTTTGAAATGTTTTGAGTACAAATTAAAAAATTAAAGAAAATCTTCTGTAAGAAACACTTTGCTAGTTTTTCCTATAACTATCTCAATGTTACTATTAATGTATAATAAACCTATGTATTGATAAATAAGTATGGTTTACGATTTTTAAAATATGTTCTATAGCAAGAGTTGATTTGTCGGTATCCAGTGTAGATTGGTATGTTGTTGGTAGACTAGATCTGCTATGCTGCCGAACAATCCAGAGATTGCTTTAATAAAACATTCAAGGTGCTCAAACAAATTGTTAAGAACCATTCTGCTGTAGAGTAATATTGAATACAGCTGGCTTATGCATTACGTAGATGCAGAATCGGCATTGGGAGGACCAATGAGTGCTCGGATACAATATCATGGATGAAGTAGGTTATTATTATTATTTACATTATTTATTATTATTATTATTTATATTTTCATGATGCATTTTCACCTTAAAGAATAAGAAATTGTTATTTGTTGTCAGTTAACATTAATGACTTTTTTTTTTTTTTGGAGGAATTTATTGAATGATTTGTTCTCTTATAAGAGCTGA
This sequence comes from Silurus meridionalis, assembly GCF_014805685.1. NCBI lineage: Eukaryota > Metazoa > Chordata > Actinopteri > Siluriformes > Siluridae > Silurus > Silurus meridionalis. Next base: position 9,226,391 of record NC_060899.1, read on the forward strand.
CGTTTTGCTATTACTTATCTTAAGAGAAAATTATGGAAATAAACTTCCGAAAGCCGCCTTGCCAAGCATTTATTTATTAAAATGTGAGCTTTATATATATCTAATGATTTAGTCATGGAGTCCAAGCTGCATTAATAAACATAATTTGCTTGCGAGTAAATTTGAATACAAAGTAATGTTTGTGTGGGTGTTGTATAATGACAGTTGTTGCCTTGAACAAAAGTCTTGCAGTTGTCATGGTTAAATTATGTCTGTAATATGGCACACTCCTTTAACACTTACCCAGCCCACCGGCAACAATCACCCTTCCACCGAGACAGCCAGCCACGAAGTCTGCTCGTTTTTCTCTCATCCGGGAGTTTCTTGTGGGCTTCAGCCAAACACCTATACAAAGGGCCAGAAGGTCAAAGGTCAGAATAGAGCTCATTCGGGATATGACAACCAAAGGAAAATAAATCTCAGTAAATGTTGTATTAAATTTGTACTTTCCTTAATCACTGTTCCCCTCAAACAAATGTGAGAACTGGCATATTACTAAAACAAATCAGCGAACTGGCTTTCCAGCAAAAGTGTGTCGCGTGTCATGGGATGTGTACTGACATGAGTGTAAATGCTCTGCAGAATGCCTGGATAATAAATGTACTAATTCAAAACAAGCAGAACGGTCAGCAGACGTCGACAGGTCAACACAAGTCAAGCTACAGACGTTTGATTTGCTCTTGAGCCATCTGTCTGATAAACAAACACACAGTGCAGAAAAACGTGCAAACTGTTTATCTCTGAGAGTCAGTGCTAGTGCAGTGCGTGACTATGCTTTATTGGCACCCTGGCTCTGCTTTGTACAGCCATGTATTAGCCTGTCTTTGTACCCTTATGTTCTATTCACTACTTAGCAGTGTGTGTAATATTTGGTGGACCCCACAGAACAATCATTTATATAAAAAGCTATTTATCATCATTCAATGTTATTAAATGTGTGTTACTCTCTGGGTGTGTTCATGCGAGTGTGTTTATTTATCTATTTGTCAAAGGCACTGTAGCATCAAGGCATCAGTTTGTGTGTGTGTCAAGTCACGTCAAGTCAAGTCAAGAAGCTTTTTATTGTCATTTCAACCATATATAGCTGACGCATTTCACAGTGAAATTAAACAACGTTCCTCCTGAACCCTGGTGCTACATACAACAACAGAAAACAGAAAACACAGGGCTAAGGACTAGTAAGTGTCCTCGCCACTGTGTTTACTGCCATGTATTCACTCAATTTTCTATGATATTTATTGAAACAATTTCTGTTTGGCACAAGACATAAGTGAATTTTGCTTTTGTTACAAAAGACTTGTCTGCCCTGTGTGGTGTAGCCGCTTATATTTAGTAGCCTCCTTTTTATCTGTCATTTCAGTGTTACATTTATCATTTTCAGTAGTGGGCCATGCATTTATCCTAGACCTTCGGTGGTGTCCTACCTGAATCAATTCACCTAATCCAGACCATCATTATGAAGCCACGACTGTAGAAACCATCGATACTATTCAGAAACGCAGTATAACAAAGCGCTGTATCACAGACAGGTATCTCATGCAGTAAGAATGAATGCAATTACTAAAGCAAAAGAACCCAATTAACACAACTGAAAGTCTCCTTTCACTGCAGCCATAGCTGTGCCGCCCGCATTTAGTGAAAGCATCAATATTAACCATTTGTTCCCATAAATTAGTTTTTTTTTTGTTGTTTTTTTTTTTTTATAAATGAAGCCAAATTGTGTTTTTTGTTCAAAAAAGGAAAATGGGAAAGAAAACAAAAACGTATTAATAGTTTATGAAAAAGCTTAATAATTGTTTTGAATTGTTTTGAACTTTCCTCGTGATGACCAGCAATATGCAACAGCTTAAAGAAACAGATTCAAGTAACATGGATTTTACTCTATAAGAGCCTACAGTGCTGACTGTGAATGGCTTAAGGCAAATACCTTTGATCCCGATAACATGTAATGTGATGGCTGAACTTTGATTAGATAGAAACTTTCACGTACACTTGGTTGCACTGCTACTTGAGCTTACATTTGGGAAATACCAAATCCATAATTTATGGATTTTTCTTGGGTTTTTTTCCGGTTTCACAAACTTCAAGCCAAAAAACTGAGTGACATAACATTAGACCAATGAAATTTCCGAACGGAAACGAAAAAACGCACCTCACCTGTGTTCTGAGCTGCACGGCATCAGGAGAAAAACTTTCACCGGTGTTGATTTTTAAACGCACGACGATGACAAAAGATAAACTCCGCAGAGTGATACAGTGGTACCTTGACCTAAGAGTTTAATTCGTTCCGTGGACGAGCTTGTATCTCAATTTGCTCGCACATCAAATCAGTTTTCCATATTGAAAATACTTAAAATGGCATTAATCCGTTCCAACCCTCAAAATGACACCCCGTTTTTTTGTTTCATGTTATTAAATTGGATAATACATTTCTAAATAACACATCTTGTATAAAAACATAATAGAAAGAGTATGTAAAGATATAATAATGTTTCATTCAGTGTACTTTACTGGGTCTGGGTGAAGGGAAAGCTCACTAAAACGCCAGTTGCAAATGAAATCCTTTAAGCACAGACAGGTTTCCAAAACTCGTGCTTTTTTATTTTCTTGGCAACAGCGTTATGGGTTAGTCAAAGAAACTTAGAAATGAGCATCAGAAAATAATGAGCACATAATCCTCAGTCTCACACGCACACACAGGCATTAATACCGGAAGAATGCAGTGACATGCTGTTCCCAAAATGCCGCTCTGCTCTTAAAGGAGCCACAAAATATTTCACCCGTTACACCGTGTAACAGACACTCTCTTTTGGTAAAGCCTGTGTAAAGTTCATTAGTTTCAGTGTAGACAAAATTCAGTGGGTGCGGCTTATATAAGGGTGCGGAAATTACGGTAATTTAATACATATTCGTGGATAAAATGTGCAAAAAAAGTAAGTCAGTGATTATGACAGAGTTTAGGCCAGCAAAGAAGAGCTTGCTGGCCCTGACGGCCCACCACTGATAATTTCTGAATGCTTTTGTCTCCTCAGACTGTACACTAAATTTCACAGCTGCTACATCTACATGCTACAGGAATCTTTTCCATGTCTCTATCTTTGTCTCTAATGCCAATTAAAACTGCTAAAAAGGTCTACATTTAGATATACCTGTCTAAAGGCAAGCACTATCAGTTAGGGATCATGCTTCCATTGTGACTGGTTGATCAGTGGACAATCACTGGGCATTATGAAGACTAATGATGCTTGATTATATATCACATAGTTTCATGGATTTCTTGAGCTAAAGAAATAACCAACTTGCTGACATCATACAGCAAACATGCTTTCTATTTTTCTATTTCTGTTACTATTTTATTGGTAATAAATGTATCAATAAACATTGATTAAATTAAGCAACAATTTATTTATAATGCCAGAAATCCAAATCATCAGAAACAATCAAGGGATTAAATATTTTAATATCAGACTGGGGATCAAAATTCATTAAATAGAAAACCTTCAAAAAGTCAATAGCAAATATAGACAGAATGATTTTCTGCTCTGCATAGTTTTTTACTAAATGCAGAAAGATGCTATATTCTATATTCTTGCAATTAAAAAAGCAAATGGCCCAGATATACTGTATTTAATTGTTTGTTCCTAAAACACAATAAGACCTAATTATTTCACTGTGTTTTTTACCAGCAGATAAACTCATTGTGAGTCACTATGTAGTAATTACATTCTATTCCTACTTTTGTGTTAGCAGGGAGTAAAAGAGGAACTTTTATAGGAACTATACATATGCATCTATATGTGTGTGTGTGTGTGTTACAACAATATGTATATGTTAAAATACTTTTGGAGGATACTGTACATATCCATTTCCTCTACTTTCCTACTCCTGTCCCTTCTCTATTAAGTGTCTGTCACTGTGAATCTTGGTTTTTAAATTAGAAAGGAAAGCATCAAGGAGTGTCTTATAATAAGTCCCTCCTTGATGCTGTCTGTCACAAAGAATAAATTAACATCACTAAGTGCCTTCTCCTTCTTTTGTTTTTCATTTGCTGTTTGGATCTGTAGACCTGTGCTCTAAGCCTTCTCTCCCCTTAAATCTCCTCTCCATGGTAACAGGATAGAGAAAGGTGATGTAGATGGATTTTATGTGCTCCACATGATTAAGATGAGTCAACAACCGTCGGAAATAAGAGCTGTTTCATACAGCTCTTCTGTGGCTTCACACCATGCCCGATACCCCTCCCTTTCCCCCTTACCCTCAGTAGGAAATGTATTGGAGCACTGATGACTTAATCTTGGTTAGTTTTCTTGTTCATGTCCACTTGTTTATTGCAAAACAGATGCTGAACCTTCAGTATGCAGATATGCTCAATTATAGAATAAAATGTTGTTGGGATCCAAAGCCTCATTAAAGAAAATCTTCCAAAGCTTCCACGTAACCACCAAATCAACCACCAAATATTACAAATGTACATCCATGGCATGGCATTGATTTGCAAAACCCCAACGATTACTCATACATTCTTTACTAATTGCATTTTTTTATGACCAGGGTGAGAAATCGGAGTTGGCTAGACTGGTTCAAGCTGACCTGGAGACAATTATAACTTTTTAGACTTAATAATATCCCACGGAACAGACGTCACTGATATAGATGTTTTACCTCAAAATGATATCACAGACCATTACCTCATACAGTACACACATTATAGACTTGGTAGGACTATTGTTCCAACTACTAAAGACAGATTCATAAGTAACCTGCCTGATCTATCTCAACATCTCACTATACCCCTAAATACTAATGATTTTGATGAAATGGTAAACAGCAAAGGCACTATCCTCACTAGCACCTAAGTTGCAACTAACTCACTAGCATCTAACATGATTGCCCCATCCGATTAAAAAAGCTTAGAGAAAAAACACTTGCACTATGGTATAATTATCATACTCATACCCTAAAGAAAGCAACCCAAAATCTGGAAATGAAAATGGAGAAAACAGAATTGCATACAAAGACAGCATGCTCAGCTACAGACAGGTACTAAAAGTCAATTGGGCATAACACCTGAGCAAGCTCATAGAAAACAAACAAAACAATTCTATGTTCCTTTTTAGTGCAGTGGCTGGATTAACAAAAAAAAATATCTCTGAAAAGAGTATTCTATCACAGTTTATTTGTAAGGCCTTTATGAATGTCTTCACTAAAAACAAAAGTATACTGCAAAGTATCAGAAATTGTGGAGGTCCAAGATCCAGTCTCACCTAAAGTTCTACAATTACAATTATAATGATTTACAGTATTGGGCAGGAACAGCTGTATGATCCTATCACCACAGCTAAACCAACAACATGTTTGTTAGATCCCATTCCAACAAAATTACTGAAGGAAGTGTAACATACAGCTGGAGAGACTTTTATTATTATTAATAACACCTGTAGGTCACGTCAGAAACCCCATCAAGTTGTTGGATAATAAGCCCCTTATTAAGAAACCTAATTTGGATCCAAAACTACAGAACTATTTTAAACCTTCCATTTTGGCTAAGCTTTTAGGCAACAATATCTTTCAAGAGTTTGTCAATTTTTAGGTCCCATCATAGCATAGAATCGGCGATAGTTAAAATCACAAATGGCCTGTGTTTAGCTTTAGCTGCATCTCTCTGTTAGTTTTACTAGACCTTAGTGCTGCTTTCGACACTATAGCTCAAGACTTTTTCCTAAATCGCTTACAGAATTATTGCGTTGGTTTAGATCCTACCTGTCTGATCGTTACCATTTAGTAGATTTAAATGGTGAACTATCCAGGTTAATGCAAGTAAAATAAGGGGTGCCACAAGGATCAGTTCTAAGACCTCTACTTTCCACAATATACATGCTTCCCTTGGGAAATATAATTAAAACGCATGGGTTTCCATTGTTATGCTGATGATATCCAGCTATATATCTCATCGAAACATCTCATTTGGCTAGGTTAACTGTGTGTTAACGAAACAAAAGATTGAATGACGAACAACTTTCTATTATTTAATTCTGATAAGACAGAGATTTTGCTCATCGGACCAAAAACCAATACACAGAAGCTCAAGCAATCCAATTTGCATTTAAAAGGATGTACTCTAAATACTAGTTTAACAGTAAAAGACCTGGAATTATTTTAGACATCAACTTGTCTTTTGAAAATCATATCACCTATATTACATAAACAGTCTTCTTCCGTCGTAGAAATATTGCTAAGCTAAGAAATGTTATCTATATCTGATGCAGAGAAGCTAGTTCATGGATTCATGACCTCCAGACTGGACTATTTTAATGCAATACTAGGTGGGTGTCCTGCATCATTAATGAACATTCTATAGTCAGTCCAGAATGCAGCAGAGTTCTCACAAGGTTGTCTTTTAACATGCTACAATTTAACAATATCTGGGATATTCTGTAAAGGTATATGCTTTTCTAAATGGATTCTGTAAATTATTTTTTGTTTGTTCGGTTGTTCCACCGATGTTGCGCTTTACTTTAGCGTGTGCTTGCACAGCCAATTTAACCAATTTAGTTCGATTAGCCAACATGTGAAATGCAAGTTTCTGCAGTTATTTATGTTTTTTTATTGATCACAATGTTTTTACACATTTTCTTCTATATCTTTGTATGATGTCCTGTACATAGTGGCTTTAAAGTTTTACCAAAGTTTATCCACATTGCCTTTCATTTGAACTTAAAAAAGATAGTTTCATCTTATCCACTTGTTGACTCCCCAAAACAAACACACACACACACACACACACACACACACACACACACACACACACACAATATTCAACTATATGTCGAATATGGGCAAGACTTGACCATTCTAAATTGACTATGTAAAAAATCCTTAGTTTGGGACACCACTACTATAGATGAATAAGCTAATGCTTAACGTCACATGACTTTAAGCCTTAGCCTTAGTCTCACTTGCATAGAATAATTGCATAGAAACAAAAGCAAGTAAGAATCTGTGCACGGTGGAAAAATTATAAAAAGAAGACACCAGTTTCCAATTGTGCTCTCCTCATTTTACGAAGAGCTGTCACCATTGGCATTTAAAAAGTAAGCTTCTGGTAAACTTTTAATTTAGATGCTAATATGAAAGTAAGCAAACAATAGCAAACCTCCCTTTCCTTGCTATACACATGTGCACTTCATTTAATGAAGTGCATAGAACACTGAGGCAAAACTGACCTGGGAAATGTGTTTTCAGCACTTCAGAATCAGTGAAGTGTTTTGAAACAAGTCACTGATGTTACTTTAAAATGGACAAAACAAAAATAATAAAAAGAGGCAGTGAAGGAAAATACAGGGAGATAGAGTGAGAGTGAGAGAATAGTAATAAAAAGACAAATAGACAAAAGGTTAAGCAGGGAATCACATATCCATCACCAAAAGTGTTTTTGAAGCATCCACAGAAAAGATAAGGCTTCCAATGTAATCAGTAGCTTTCTAAATTGCCACAGTAATAACAGAATAATGGATAAATTGGAAACCCTTTTAAAATGTAGCTGTTGCAATTTATGTTACATACAATGTGCTGCACTAAGAAATCATCAGAGGATAAATAAAACCAAGGGCATGCTCAAGTGCTGATTAAATTGGCTATATAAATGACTGCCACTGACACATAATTTAAATAAATTTAAGGTGCAAAAATATGATCATAACACAGTGAAAAATATTTGGGAAGTAGCTGTCCAGACAAGTGTGGTTTTATCACAAGGAGACATTTAATTACAGATGGCAACCTGAATGTGAATAGGCCTATATATTTTTATAAAGCATTTGGGTCAGTGTTTGCAGTTATGTACTATATTAAATATTTAAACATACACTTTCAGAAAATGGTGAACTCATCCTCAGCCTTTCCAGAATAAGTTATTTTGCTATCAAATATGGGATAACACAATACAGTCTTGGCACCCTCTGATGATTAACAGTATTAATACATAAAAAAATATATGTTTAACAAATCATTAATGAGAATCGTCATCTTCAAGCCAAAGCATCAAGACGTGTGCAGCATTAGTGGCAGCATGTTGTGAACATGGACTCATGGTGTAAGCTGGAAATTTCAAAAGCTTTACACTTGGTTTAGTTTAAACTTGTGCAAAACAGTGGAGGTGGTATGGCCCTCAGGCATTGACATTGATTTTTTACATTTCATTTAATTAGAGAATTAGAGAAAGATTGCACAAACCTTTACCCACCACTTATTTAAATTTTCCAACCCAGCTTTGTCTTTCTTTTTTTTTTTACATGAATAAATGAATAAATAATTTTTTACATGTTGAACCCAGAATGATTTTAAACAACACAAAAGAGTTCTCTCTTATCTTTGATCTTGCACACATTAATGATTCATGCAATTACAAAGCTCTTATAGCCTGCAGGTCTTGGACATTTATTCTTATTTCTAAAAAGCCATAAAGGAATATAAATCCATAACCTTGTGCTTTATGAGACGACTACTGAACTACTGTCTATGCTTCTAGATTTACAATTTTTATCATAAGTGTTGTGCTACATCCAGAGTGCAAAACATTTTTTTCATAATTAAATGAATGCATGCCATTTACAACCTAACTCTCTTTGTCACCACATGACACAGTTACAATCTGAATTCAAAACGACTGCTTTAATGGGTTCAATATATTTCCTAAAAAAAATGTACATGTACAACTTTGATCATTTCAGTCATGCAATTACATAGATGGAAAATTATCTTTTCCTACTAACCATTATTCTTTACTCTCTCTCTCTCTCTCTCTCTCTCTCTCTCTCTCTCTCTCTCTCTCAGATACAGCTGTGCTCATCTCTCTCTGTGTGTGGAACAGGAGATGTGTGTTGACTGACAGGTCTGCAGAATCAGAACAATGCCCCAGCTGGAAATGAGAACCTGAAAATGTTTATTTAAAGCTCACAAATCAATCATCTCTGACGCACACACACACGCATGCACACACTTTAGTGCAGTACACACACACAGCACCATATAGTAAATTGAAGTCTGCTGCTGCTCTTCTGTCCTGTTATATTCTTTAAATACCTTGAATTAATCATCAGCAAAAACAATCAGGATATCATGAAATTAATCTAAGCAACAAGCTTGCATTTGTCCACAACTCATATCACTTTGGATTACAAATGATTACCTTATAAGCATACCCATAAATAACAGCAAATCAGGACAAAATGCCTGCCTAATCACACTGAAATCCCACAGGAACGAGCTGCTCATCAGCTCCCAATAAATCACTAATGTTCAGAGTTGCACACTGTAGCTGATTTGAGTGGATCAATGTACTAATTCATGGTCATCCCAGTGAGAGCTGTGAATAAGACCTATGCTGAAATGTGCTGATTTTGACCAGCTTTTGACCAAGACCTGGGCACGTCTACAATTCTCAGCACATAGAGAGGAATTAATGAGAGTAAATGAAGAATATTCATTTCGAGGCATAATCTTAAAGAAACTTTATTACTCATTCTGCAGGTATCATTAATTTTCGTATCCTTCTTTTCTTATTAAATTTAATTCTAGATGTTTCATGTGTCTTGCATTTGGAATGTATCTAAATAATGTTAACAACATGCATTTGTACATGCAGTTTCCAGTAAGCATTGAAAATGCATAACACATAATATCTATTTAACTCATAACACATGATTAACTGTTTTCCATATTTTTGGACTGTTTAATACAGCTGTGAATAACAAAAACCAAAAAATAAAATAAATAAATAAAACAATACTATTACACTCAACAAATCAAACCCATCCAAATTGCTTATATGCAGTTTATTTTGTGTTTTTCCCCAACTATGCATGCCCATCTTAATCACTTTATGTATGTGAACCCTTTTGGTATTCCGACATTTCTTTCATATTCATTACTTTCACAATGTTGCACATATAATTTTGCCGTAACCAATAATATACAAACAATTGTACGTTTTACGTATTTATTAAACATAGTGGACAAATTAGTCTATGGTGGAAAAACACGTGTGAATTCCTTTTTTAAATAACAAATAGAACCAATGTTAACACCAAGTCCAAACCCAAATGTGCCCTGTGGCTGTTGATCAGACTTATCAACAACTTCGATTAAGCCTCAGATGGTGTTCCATAAAACATAAAACAAGAAAAACAAAAAATATTATTGTTGTTTAAATAATTGCAAGCTGTACAGACCATGAGGCAAGAAAAAACACTGATGTCTCCCTCCACCATGCCCAACAAGTCCAAGTTCATTTACATTTACACCATTTGCCAGGCACACTTATCCACAGCAATATATCTTATTTATAATCTTATTTATATATGAAGCTGTTAAGGGTTAAGATCATCGCTCAAGGAACCAGCAGTGGCAGCTTGGTGGCAGTGGGATTTAAACTCGCAAACCTTTATCAGGATGTTTTTGTGTTATTAGTTTGAGGTGGCATGTGTCTGTCTACTATATTATGACTTGGATGAAGAAATTGTAATAATTGTTTAAATAAATATTGGAAAAAGATCCACATAAAGGGAAAAGATTTAAAATTATTTCGGGTCCAAGACCATGTCCATTACAATGTGTAGAAGCAGTTTGTGGTACTGGTTGTCAAGTATAGAATATAGACTGAAGAATTTCTACATTTCCATGACTGTAGAAAGTTGTAGTTACAACTGCATAAAATACATCATTGGGCTACTAAAATATCTATTTAAAATGTCCCTTGGGCACTCTACAAGATATCAGATTGTCTCTTGACCTTGATGACTCAAGACTCTGACAGCCAAGAAGGAAAAGAATGCAGATCCACAGAAAGGAAAGCAGAGGCACTTATCGAAAGAGAAAATGTGAAAGAGATGCAGGAGAGCACACAGTGACTTACTTTCTCTCTCACATACACACACACAGGGAACACTTAAATACAGTGGTGTCACCTCTAAAACTGCAGGAAATCTCTCCATGTCCTGCAGTGGCTGCCCATAAATACAGACCTCTCCCCTTGTTTGACATTGTATAGCTGTCCAGAGCAATCAGAAAATTGTGTGTGGTTGCTGGATGTTGCGTATGAACGTAAAGTGGGTATAGCTACATGTGCAGTACCTTGATTTACACACAGTTAGAACAGACATAATAAAAATAACTGCCACCGCTAATGACTGAGCATGCCCTGCCCTACTACACTCTATCACCAGAAACCAAGAGACTTGATTCACATCAGCTCATAAGAATAGCACACAACATTATACTGTTTTTGACTTCAATAGAGCATGACCACATGAACCACAGCTGTTTGCTAGCAGGGTGCTGGCATGAATTGCGATGCTGAATCATGATAACCTGGGCTCATTAGCCGATGAGGCAAATTTAGCTTTGTAATTCACTTACCGCTGCTCGCTGTCTGTTGCACTCATCCCAAGACAGAATAATTTACTGCCTGCTGTTTATCCCCAAGCACTTTTTTTGTTATCTAGACCCTGCAAGTGGCTCAAGTTAATCAATTATTTCATTCCTTAATCTGGCCTTTATTTTTTCAGTAAAAAGCTCACATTTCCTACAATGCTGTTGCTTCAATCAAAGAAAAAATACAAGATGCCTAAGACTATAATAATTTACTTAACAACTCACTGTCACTCACTGCCACACAGCATGCAGTCTGTATATATTTGTGGAGACATTCTTGTACTTTTCGGCTTTGCTTCGCTTTAATCAAATGCTTTTGATTTGGCACAGATGGAAAAAACAGGACTGTTTGTCGTCTAATTGCAGCCTGGATTTTGTGCGCCACTCTATGGGTTGTTGAATGTGTCTAAACATTTCTAACAAATGCCTGCTGTGTTAGCCATTCAACAACATTAGCAAATGTCACTGCTAAATACAAGACACAAGAAGAAGTTAATCATGCCAGTGCATCATCTGTGAAGGACTATCATTATAGATCACGCCCAAAATTTGATTCAGTGCAATATTTCATCTTTTTTTTTTACTGCCTTTTAGTGTGGAGTAGTAACTTTCACAGTTGCCAATGCATGCTTTTACAGTAGTTCCTGTCACACATTCTCACTTCACCCAAGCACATCTCCCGTTGTCTATGTCAAAAATCATTAAAGATCCTAAATTTTTTTGTATACATCTATTTTTAATGACAGTAAACAAATACTGTTACAGTCAAAGATTATTCATAAAAGACACGACAACATATACTGTAAATATTCAGCATTTTTTTATCAATCTTGCCATCATTTTATACATTTGGGTTGTGTTCATATTTGTGGTTGTACACTATAGTTACAAAGTCCAAAAGTATATAGTTACAAAGGCCGAAAGAAGAGAAGGAAAGGAGGGAGATGTCTACAGAGATGACAGGGTAAGGAGAAGTGTAGGGGAGTGGAGATTCGGGTTGGCACTTTAAATGTTGGTACTATGACTGGTAAAGGGAAAGAGGTAGCTGATATGATGGAAAGAAAAAACGTAGGTATGTTGTGTGTTCAGGAGACCAAGTGGAAAAGGAGTAAGGCCAGGAACATTGGAGGTGGGTTTAAACTGTTCTATCATGGTGTGGATGTAAAGAGAAATGGTGTAGGGGTGATTCTAAGGGGAAAAGTTTAGTAAGTGTGTAGTGGAGGTGCAGAGAGTTTCTGATAGAGTGATGATCGTAAAGTTGGAAGTTGAAGGGGCAATGATAAATGTCATCAGTGCTTATGCTTCACAAGTGGGTTGTGAGATGGAGGAGAATGAATATGTTGATGGAGAAGTATAGAGAAGGTCAGAAGTAGTTGCATTGTGTATATGTGGATTTAAAATCAGGTGTGTCAGAGAAGTATGTAAGGGTGGTGCAGGACATGTATGAGGACAGTGTGACAGCAGTGAAGTGTGCAGTAGGATTGACAGACTGGTTCAAGGTGGAGGTTGGACTGCATCAAGGATCGGCTCTGAGCTCTTTCCTGTTTGCAGTGGTAATGGACAGGTTGACAGACGAGGTCAGACAGGAGTCTCCATGGACTATGATGTTTGCGAATGATATTGTTATTTGTGGTGAGAGTAGGAAGCAGGTTGAGAAGAGCCTGGAGAGGTGGCGGTACACGCTGGAGAGAAGAGGAATGGAAGTCAGCAGGAGTAAGAGTACATAAGCAGGAGTGTACAGAGTACATGTGCGTGAATGAAAGGGAGGGCAGTGGAGTGGTGCGGTTGGAGGGAGAAGAGGTAGAGAAGGTGGAGGAGTTCCGGTACCTGGGGTCAACAGTGCAAAGTAATAGAGAGTGTGTTAGAGAAGTGAAGAAAAGAGTGCAGGCAGGGTGGAGTGGGTGGAGAAGAGTGGCAGGAGTGATTCGCAGAAGAGTATCTGCGAGAGTGAAAGGGAATGTTTATAGGACTGTGGTGAGACCTGCTATGTTGTATGGTTTAGAGATGGTGGCATTGAGTAAAAGACAGGAGGTGGAGCTGGAGGTAGCAGAGCTAAAGATGTTGAGGTTTTCGTTGGGAGTGACGAAGATAGACAGGATTAGAAATGAGTTTATTAGAGTGACAGCGCATGTAGGACGTTTTGGAGACAAGGTGAGCTAGATTGTAAAGGTTTGGACATGTTCAGAGGAGGGACATGGGGTATATCGGTCGAAGAATGCTGAGGATGGAGCCACCAGGAAAGAGGAAAAGAGGAAGACCAAGGAGGCGGTTTATGGATGTGGTGAAGGAAGACATGCAGGTAGTTGGGTTGAAAGAGGCAGATGTAAAGGACAGGGGGTTATGGAGACGGATGATCCGCTGTGGCGACCCCTAATGGTAGAAGCCAAAAGAAGAAGAAGAAGACACTATAGTTACAAAGTGACAAAAGCTTTAGTAAGGTAGGGTGTATAGTGCGTAATCAACATCATCCATCAAGATATCTGCTTCCATAAAATAATTAAGTTTTAGGTTTTCTTTTTACACTTACAGTTTAATAAAATTTTCTGATCTCAATGACTCATCTTTTTCACTGGACTAATCATGACATGCAGATGCAGCCATAATGACTGCTAGAGGAAAATGTCCTAAATTTCTGCCTCCAAACAAAAGCTAAGGAAGGCAGCATCATGATTACCCCATAGAACTGATGAATTTCCAGCTCTAACTGGTTAATATATTCATAATAATATGTTAATGTCCTTGAAGTAAGAACTTATTCACAGGGAAATGGCAAATGATTATATAAATTAAGCCTACAATGCACATATTTTAGTTAAAAAGAAAAGCTTACTTATATAAGAACAAAAAATTAATATATTGAATATGCATGGATTCCTATAGGTTTTTTTTTACTTACAGAGCACTGTGCTATATTAAGTTTTCCACAAATTTGACAAGCTAAGCCTTTTCTGCAGCTTTTTAAATAAAGAGAAGATGAGAAACTGATGATCTATTGACTATTTATGTTTTACACAGTTATGAGCTAATACCTGTTATAATAAAGGTGACAGTAAGAACTAACATGTTTTATGGACTGTGGTCAAAAATATGGAATTAATCAATTGTCATTGTAAGCCGTACTAGGGTTAAAAAAAAAACTTGTCCTGCTCAGAGCCCTGACCTTAACCCCACTAAATGCTTTTGGGTGAGCTCCAACACCAACAAACCTACTTGCCCAATACCATTGCCTGACCTCACTAATGATCTTGTGTCTAAATGGGCGAATATATAATGTAGTGGAAAACCTTCACAGAAAAATAGGATGTTATATTTATCAAGCACTTATGAATGTTATGGTCGGTTGTACATAAAAAATGGACCTTATACTAGATGTTGACGTTTTTTTATAAATAAAAATTGCATTTACTGGTAAATTACTGTGGTATAAGAGAAACAAAGCAAGACATGGCTTACTGTAAATTAATCAATGACATAGTGGCAAGGTCACCCAGCAGAAAAACAGGTCAATTTTTATATTTACATCCTCACTCTAAGCTAATGTTTTTCTGACATGTTATGCTAGGGTTGTTTTTTCTGATTTGCTGGCAAGTGTTTATAGCAGGTATGCGAGTGGCCATGAGTCACTGTGGATAACTGTGGAGCTCTCTATGCATGCATGGTATGTGTGAATGCGCAGTGCGGTATCAGTGTGTGCAGAAAGAAGTGGAGGGGAGAGGGCAGCGCTGCAATATCTCAGCTCACTCTGACTCTGG
This sequence comes from Silurus meridionalis, assembly GCF_014805685.1. Classification (NCBI taxonomy): domain Eukaryota; kingdom Metazoa; phylum Chordata; class Actinopteri; order Siluriformes; family Siluridae; genus Silurus; species Silurus meridionalis. Next base: position 9,241,612 of record NC_060899.1, read on the forward strand.
CTCACTCTCTAGACTTGACTCATGACTGTCTCAGCCATGCGCAGACTGTCACTGAGAATTTCTCATTCTCTTCCGTCTCATGCATGCACAAGGAGAGTGGATGCTGCAATGTCAGGACAGAATGAGGGGTTAGAATGTAGAGAAATGGCAGGACAAGTTGAACAAACTGTTACAATGTAAGTGCCAAGAATCAAGAAAAAGACTGTCAGACTGTATTTGGTCTGGTTTTGACATAGACTGAAACACAAACAGCAGGCCACATGACGTGTTTAAGAGCTATGTGTATAAACTCAGTTTGAATACAGAAAGGAATGCAGCTTCCTGTTGGACCAAACCTCAAGCACCTTTGTGCACAGAAAAAGCCTCACACCCCTGCTGTCTGTTAATAGCCTGTCCCCCCTACAGACCGTTTCAGTACGACATCTGTAAACAACTACATGTGATTCGAAAATTGCTTTGACACGGTTATTACAGCATGGCATATTACTGACTTTAATATGAACAAATTAATTCAGGAACAGCAAGTGAATAAATAGATTGCACTAGGTTTCAGTTGACTTCTACTCTAGGAAATTAATATGCGGCAAATTTGAAGGTGGCTCTTAGCTAATAAAGACAGATTTCTGTGAAGGATTTAGATTTAGAAATATTTAGCAAATAAAAAGTCTGCCTTTAAAATAGAATAAAATGATATCACTGCTGCAAGGAACATTAGTATAATCTGCTAACCGTAGAAGTAATAGCTGCCATAAATATTAAATTCATGACAGTGCTTGGGGAAAATTGAGGTCTTGTATTATTCAGCTTTCAGAGTGTCAGTCTTTTAGTTAACTGTCTGTATAAACTTAGCACAGAAGAAGAAGAGCATTCTCCCTGCATAGCCCACTACAGAAATAGACTCACTCTATTTTACCTACAAAAGCATGAAGAATCTTTTTTCTGCTTTCTCTCTCTCTCTCTCTCTCTCTCTCTCTCTCTCTCTCTCTCTCTCTCTCTCTCTCTCTCTCTCTCACGCATGGAGATACAAAGACACCATATCAAATGAAATGAAACTGAGTGATATATAGGAGTTTTGAGCCAGGACAGTGGTCCACATGGAGATGAATGCCTTTAGCGCTGAATTGTAGGGATCAGCTGGGTCTACAGATAAAGGATTTGTGTGATATTAAGAAGTCTGAAGTTACTGCAGAGGCAGAACCCCAGACCATGGCAAATCGCCTGAGGACGTCAGTGTAATGAAGGATAGAACGTGAGTAAGGTAGAAAAAACCTTAAAGACTACCTTTACATTTGAAAATGAACTAAAGACAAAATTATTATTTAAATAAGCATCTTGAGCATCTTTGCTTTAGAAAGTATTATAGTTACAAGATTATATTTACACATCAAAACAAACACTAAATGATGACAATGAAGGTCAAAACCATTTTATAAATATCTTGATAAATCACAAAAACACATATAATGAAACATTTAATATCATAAAGTTTGCAAAATGATATCTAAAAAAATCAATGTCTGGAACTGATGAAACCAAGGTAGAGAAATTTGATTATCATGTACAACAACATGTTTGGTAAAAACAAAATGTAATGCCACAATTGCCTCATACTGTCAAGTAAGATTGGGTAGGAGTGATGAGAATCTCAAGAATCTATCCCAGAAATCCTGTACAAGCCCTGGATGGCACACCAGACCATTACAGGGCATTGTACACACACATTCACACACTCCTTTAAACTTAGGGGCAATTTATAGTAAACAACCAGCTTAGTGGCATTCTTTCAAACTAAAGGACGCAGAAGAAACGCATGTAACGTTTTGGAGAATATGCTTCACAGACAGTGGACCCTGAAGCTATGAGGTAGCTGTGGCAGCATTCTCCCAAGAAAATATACTTAAGTACGAATATAAAATATTGCTTAGTAGAGCCCTATTAAGGGAATTGTAAAGGTTTTAAATAATTTTGACACACTTTACAACATTGAAAGGCTTACAATTCTTCAGCAAACTCTGTTACCACATGCAAATGGGAAGTAAAACAATACTTTGAAAGGTGACCCAAAACTATACCTAAAATAAAAGTTTAAAACAGACAGAGAGATATTAGTGCCTCAGTGTGTTAAAAAAAAAGGGATCTTTTGAACAGCTTTGGCCTAACCACAATGAAGTGAACAGCAGGCGAGGCAGCAGGGCTACCTTTTAACAAACATCTTTGCCAGCTTTTAAGCACGGTTGCTTTAGGCTGCAGGGAAATGGTTCTCAAACAAATCCTGTGCTCAGGAGAGAAACTCAGTGCATGTAATTAACCAAATAACCTGCATTGGAAGCGGGGAGAGGAAGAGAGATAAAGGCTGCTGGCTTTTCTTTTGCTTATTTGATGAAAGGGCTAGTGGGCTGATACTGGGAGCTAGAAATGCATACATGACGATATATACACATACATATTAATACGTGTGTTCACTAAAATGGGACTGTAAATGGGCATAAAAACAATCAAGAAAGCATAATTAAGCTGGCTCAATAGATTGGTAATTACACTCACCTACTGTCTGTAGAGCCTCAGACTTATTAGGTAATAAACGTTCTTTCGGCTTCTCCCATTATGGGTCGCCACAGCGGATCCTCACGCATGTTTGATTTGACACATGTTTTTACGCTGGATGCCCTTCTTAATGCAACCCTCCCCAATTTATCCGGGCTTGGGACCAGCACTGAAAGTGGCTGGGGTTGGTTCCCTGACTGGGGAAAGGATAATGAAATTACTTACCTATCACACTATCTATTAATTGCACACATACCAGCTTTCTCAAACACTTCCATTACTGCACAAATTGCAACACTGAGTATTTGTAAAAAGATATTAAAATGGAAATGCTCTGTATCTTACTGTATATTGTGGCAGCTTGGCAACCTGCTCCAACCCTGCAACCTTTTCCTTAACTCTCCAGAATGTCACACTTTTACTGACAAGAAATCTGCTCAACCATAAACAATGAAATGTTTATTTTCCATCTGTCTGACACTGGACACTGCACAGTATGGTAAAAAAAAAAAAATGACAAAGCCCTCTCAGGTTTAAAAAAATAAAAAGCTAGATTTCCTGTTGCCTTATTGATTTTGTTGCTGCAGTTCATTCTTAGTCATTTCTATTTTCCAGACCGAATCAGCAACAAGGTTAATGGTGCATTCTGGAAAACCTGAAAAGGTCTGATATAAGCAGGCTGGAATCTCATATGAGTTGATGGATTCGTTTGAGCTTCAAATCAAGAAAAGAGATTACCATCTGCAGAGTCCACACACATGCTCACATATACACACACAGACACCCAGAAATTGAAAGAAAAGAAATGAGAAGACGAAGATATGGGATTTTAAAGCAAAAACACATTTCCTGGTGATAAGAGCTGACAGCCCACAGGGGGTCTTCGGCTTTATGTGAAAGATTTCCCGTTGGAACTCGTTGGGGAAATGCAGTCGACTCCTTTGCGAATAGTGCCTGTGACAGGCAAAGCAGCTTCCACGCCTAGCAAAATGACAATTTAATTAAATGCTACAAAGCTTTCATAAGAAGAGCACAAAGTGTGAGCACCCTCAAAGAGGCATGAGTTTAAGAAGCCGTGCACTCACATTAAACATAACAGGGCTACAGAGAAGGGTGCTTCTTGGGCTACAGATAAAGCTTAATTCTCAGTAAGATTCAGCATGATTTCAACAGAATTTCATAACTCAGTTTCAATTACTAATTTAGTTCAAAAGAACTGGCCAACTAATATTGTTAGATGAGAAGGCAAATCATATGCCTATGGTGAGACATTTGCATTTATTGTTATAATTTATTATTTAACAAGGAACAGAAAGAAAATGTAAACAATTGCTGCATCTAATTAGCAATTTGTACTGTAACAATGGAGTTTGTCAGTATTAGAATAAGTGCTTATATGATAGGCCTTTGTGATGCCTGTATACCATAAATCCACTCCTAGTGACAGAGAGATGCTCCTTGTCCATGTTTAATTTTCATTTCCGCCCCTGTGACTTCTATGTGACATGTGACATGTACTTTTGTAGTTCTATTTTTTCTCTGTCACTGGCATGTCATTAATATATTACCCAATTGTAAACAATTGTTTTGTGTTTGTTTTTGATTAATGCCAGCACAGAATCACACAGTCAACTTAGGAAATCATGTGGTTTTTTTTTGTTGTTTAATACATATCAATAACAATAACAAAGTCATTGTTGTCACTAATATTAATGTGTAAACTTTAAAAACTTTAAAGTAGTACTGTACAGTAGTTTAGACAGTTAATGATAAAAAAAAAGTTTTTTTCAATTATAACACATACTATATACTATTCTTACCACCTCTAAACTTGTATGCACAAACTCCTAAGGAGTATTTGGTAGCACACGTCTGAGCTGATCAAAATTCTCCTGCAAGCTCGATCCTAGTTAAGGTTATTGTGACCAGTGATTGGAACAAGGCCCAAAGTGGGAACACACCCAGAATGAGACATTGGTCCACTGTAGATGCACGCTAGGTAATATTCTTTAATTTATAAATTATCATGGCGATGCTAAATATCTGTCCTGGGAGGGGGCTGAATGTGTGTAGGCAACATTTAAAAAGGATAATCCTTGGTCAGAAAATAAAACCATAAGCAGGTTCAAAATTAACAAAACATGAAAGAAAAAAGCAAGGCTTGTACAAATGCAAGTTAAGACTTGACAAAAAAAAAGCCCTACAGATATAAACTAATTAAAGGCTTAATGCAGAACAGATGGATACAATCTGGTAACACATTAACAACAGGACAGGGTTGGAGATGGAGATCTATAACCGAAACAAAAGCACTCGGCAAAACATAAAGCACATGGAGAAGCACATGGCGTAAAAAGATTAAAGAAAAACAGCATGGGCCAGACCGGGAAACTCACCACGTATTGAGAAGGACAATTTGTGACTATTTATCATTTACTCTACATTTTGGGACATGGAAAATATATTGAAATTAATATACTGATGATTGGGAATGTAATTTATGTTTTAAAAAAAGTTAGTTTGCATACTGACAGTGCTGTCATAGCTCATATTTTAGCTGCCAAAAGCTAGGTAAATATCACTGTGTCTGATTTAATAGCAGTATCTGTGCATATAATACAATGCATATAATACATAACATACAAGTCACATAGTTTTAGCTAGCTAGTTAAATTGGTCAAACTATTTTGACCAATTTTGACCTTCTATCTTGCTCCTTTTGAGATTCCGGCAATCCACTCCCCACAGTCACAGTCACGCTGTGACATATACGTCCACAGAACTGCCACGTTGTCTGCTAGAAGGGTCTAGAAGGGTCTCTCTGCGTATAAGCAAACCCTCAGCAGGTGGATTGTGGATGCTATCCACTCCTCTTATGAGTCCTCTTGTCTCCCTATTCCTTTCAGGGGCAGAGCTTACTCAACCCAAATTGAAGCGGCCTCTAAAGCCTTTTTGTCTGGAGTGTCTTTCCAAGACAGTTGCAATGCAGCAGGCTAGTCTACCCCACTGACCTTTGTCAGGTTCTATAGTCTTGACATTAGTGCCACTCCTGGCCCCTCTGTCCTTTGAACTAGCTGTGCTTATCCACACTAGAAAGGGATTGGTCAGTCTGGCGGTATTGTACACTTGTTCCCGAAGCGTTGTTGATGCAGCTCGATTCTCTGAGTTAATTATGTAACCCTGGTTCTCAGAGGGAACAAAACGCTACGTCTCGGTGGCACACTTACTGCGTCCCTGCAAGCACTACCTTCATTTTTTAAGTTAGCGCCGTCTCTACAGCATGTGCTTTTATAGCTTCCTGGTTGTGACATCACCACGACGTCATGCTTTTCCGTGGTTCAGAGCGTGGTCACACAGAAGTGTTCAAAAACCATTGCTGACGCAGCATCTCATTCACTTGAGGAACCAGGGTTGCATATGTAACCCAGAGACGTTTCTGTCAGGCTTGCATATGCATATAAATTCACCCCAGAACAGATATCCCTAATACAATAATGCCTGTTAATTGCTATTACTGTATTGTCAGGGAGACTCACAGGATCTCATGAATGTTTTATCTAGTAATTATATATTATATTATATATTATATATATTTTTACCATAAATAAAAAATCAACTTCATTTATCACATAAATTATAGTTTTAAGTGTTGTGTACTATCTCACATTGCATTCTCCAGACTTCACAACTGTTTGTTTGTGCTTCTGTCTCAATGCAGATCTGCAGTGCACAAATAAACAGCATAAACAGCCTCAAACTTTTCCTTGCCACAGTGCTGACACAGTGCATGTTTGTATGTATGTGTGAGAAAGTGAGCATGCCTCACCCTGTTCGGAATCGTACTCCTCCACAGTGGAGACAAAGTGTGGTCTAGAATAGAAGTTGTGAGGGCCGGGTTGCTGCAGGCCACCTAGGCTGTAGAAGGCACGCTCTGTAGCGGCGCAGCTGGAGAAGGCTCTGCGGCTTGGGATGCATGGGTAGCGTGTCCAGCTCTTCATCTCCAGATCAAAGGCCTCAAAAGCTGTTACCGGCATCTTGCCCTGACGTCCACCTGATGTTCAGATGAGAAAGAGATTAAACAGATTAAGAGACTGAGGCTACACAACAAATAAATATAGCTGTATTGATGTGTCCGGTGTGTGTCGGTGTCGATGTGAAGTTGATAGGGCTCAGATCTCCAACTTGGCTGTGTCTGCTTAAGATGTCAGAGCTCAGCAAGGCCTCCTTTTTTATTTTAATGTCTAAAGTGCCTGTCGTCACAGTTGAAAAAAAAAATTCCTGACAAATTTTGTCCTGCAGCCAAGTGAACTGAGATCCGCTTTTTTTAAAGCAAAAAATGTGGTACAAAAATAGAGAAAAGCTTTTTTAAATAACCAACTGCATCATATTTGTGGAGAGAGTTGCAGGATGAATGCTATTCCATGTTATGTGGTCTTTTGTTAAACTGACCTGACCACTGTGCCTATTGGTATATACCCATAGGGAAAGTTTATTCTGGTTTTAACTTTTGCATTCTCAGTACAATTAATTATTAATACAGATATTTAATGCTATGACTACAATAAAATTGAACATTAAACTTAAAACATGTTTTATATATTAATGACAAAATAAAGATATGGGGATTGTCATGGGGACCAGCCAAAGGTGGAGAGACCCACCACCCCCTATCCACCTTAACCCTCAACTATTTATAACAACCTTCTGTTTTCCCTTATTCTCTTTCTCCTTTGGTCACTTGTACTAAGTCTTTCTTGCCTATGTGTCTGATCCCCATCCATCTCTGGAACTTATCAGACTGCATTAGGGCAAAGATCTTATGAGCAACAGGAAACACACAAACAAACAAAAATAATTGGTTAATTAGCTTGAACTGACAGTGCTTATATAAATATGATCTTACATATAATTGAAGTGAATGTGTTCAAGAAAATGAAAACAACCAATATCGAAAAGGGTTTATGAAAAAGTGTAACAGGCGCATATGTTTATGTGCATCTGGTGTTGGCCCAGATTTGAGTCTCCTAGCTCAAAGGACAGACGGCTTGTGTTCTGTGAGCCATATGCACACTTGCTAAAGCATGGACACACACTCTCACCAGGCTGTCACACTTACAAAAACACATCACAAAGAAAACAATGTAGTGTTCTATTAGAGCAATGTGAGTATTTATTTATGACAATACGTAATTGTCAATTACTACTTATTATACTACTAAGTTGTTATGACTGTTACTATAGTTTAAAATATAATTAATATTAATAATAGAAAACTGACCTGCAATTTTAATCAAAAAGGGAAACATTTTGAAAAATATTGAAAAACATTTATTTTAACAAGTATTACCATAACAAGCCACTCGAGTAGGACATGGTTAATCATGTAATTGAAAAAAAGAAACAAAAGAAAAAACTGTACAGAGTATAGTATGTGTTTCTGTGCATGGTAATGGTGTAGATCATTAGCTAATGATGTTTATAGGCCAAATGTTTGTTGCTTTGTTGAAAAACAAAGAGAGAAACAGATGATAATGAATTCAGCCAGAATGTTATATAATAAAATTATAATCTCCAAATCTTCATACATGTTAGCATGCTATTCAATCATAGTACAAGCAATACAAAATAGTGAATTTAAAAAACATAAATACTAATAATATAATAATATTAATCATAAAATTAACTAAAATGCTATAATGCTGGAAAGGTGCGCGCATAAAATAATTCGCTCTAATAATAATAATAAAGCGCACTTATAATAACTGTGATTGAAAATTCACAGTTGTAAAACAAGGTCATTGACACAGTTCCTCAGCAGACAGCACACTGGCCTCCCACACCTGGGATCCTATTTTAGGAGGCAACTTTTGTATGCCAGCATGAATGGAGAAAGGATGTGGACAGGCCAAGATTGGGCAATCTGTTATTGAGCTCTTACATCAGTACACAGACAGACCTGTGGGGTCATGACTTAAATCATATTGCCATAAACAGTGTGTGGTTCTATCCAGATTCTCTCATTTTTATATATATATATATATATATATATATATATATATATATATATATATATATATATATATATATATATATATATATATATATATATATATATATATATATATATATATATATATATATATATATATATATATATATATATATATATATATATATATATATATAAAATGAGAGATGAGTCTGGATATAGCCTTAATATATAATGGAATAGAACCATTATTTTTGCTGCCTGCATATAAATTTTGTCCTTTTAAAGAATAACAATGAAAAACATGAGAGAGAGAGAGAAAATTAAGAGTAAGAGGGGAGAAACAATGTTCATGCATATGTAATTACATGCTGGACAAAATTTTGTATGAATAATTCTGTGTATAATTTGTGCATAATCAGTGAGACAAACGCTGGTAAAGACTCAGGTTGCCACAAAATAAACAATAATACAGCTCCTTTTGCACTTCCTGTCACACTTGTGTTTCAATTCTGCCTCTCAGCATCCCCATCTGTGACAAGCTGAGGTCTGGGGTGAGCCCTGAACATATCACTTAATAGCAGATTAAAACCATTGTCTCAGGGGCAAAGTGCTTCTAAGTTTGATGAAAGAACTCAGAAATCAGTGCAGATTGTGTGTATATGTAATTTTGTCAGCAAGGTCAGTTCTATTTGATCTCTACAACATGATCATGTGAAGTGCAGTCCCACCCACTTACAACTTCATATAACTAACTAGACTATCCCCACTCTCTCTCACACACACACACACACACACACACACACACACACACACACACACACAAAATAAAATCGACTTATGCAGAAATACAATTCATAAGAGCTGTATGGGTGTCAGGGATTCACCTGCCACGCCCCCCTCGGCAGCTGTCATGCTGCCGCTATCTCTGCTGCTCCTGGCTTTAACTAGAGACACCTGTCACTCGTTAGCTATGCACCTATATAAACCCACATTTCCGAGTCACAGGCTGTCGGTTTTAGAAGGTCAAGCTACAGATCTCATGGATCCTCGACCGCCAGCATTCCCCGCTGGTTTATGCCCTGAATACAGCTCCGTGTTTATCTTCGTCCCGTGGATCATCTCTGTTCCATAGATTATACTCCTTCCAAAGATCATTTCCGTCTTCTGGACTCACTCTGCTTCAAGGATTGTAACTCTATCTGACTCTGGTGTTTTGTTCAACATTAAACATGATAGAGTTACTCCCGTTGTCTCTGCTTGGTCTGCGTCCTGACAGAAGAACCGACCTAAACTGAAACAGAAACCGAAACGGAAGGTTTGAGGTTCCGCCTTGTTTATCCGGCAATGCGGCCGAATAGAGTGGCTTCCTGGTAAACACCTGCAAATATATCGGGACACAGTCATCCCAATTCCCCACCGAGCGGGCCAAGTTCGCCTTTTTTATTTCCCTCCTGTCTGGAGATGCTCTCTCTCGAGCAAGTAAGCTGTGGAGCGCTAAAGGAGGCAATTTTGGCACATACGGCAATTTCATCAGGCTTTTCATGGGGATGTTCGGGATGACAATGGCGGATCTCCACTTCTGCCCCTTCGTTTCCGCAGAGCGCGCCGCTCCGTTCCAGAGTTCCGCAGAGCGCGCCGCTTTGTTGCAGACTTCCTCCGAGCACGCCGCTCCATTTCAGAGTTCCTCCGAGTGCCGCTCCGTTCCAGAGTTCTGCCAAGCGCTCCGCTTCATCGTTCCAGCGAGCGCTCCGCTCCAGGGCCAAGAAGAGGACGTCGTACCAACACCCGGCCGCGAAAGTGACGTCGTACCGGCGCCCAGCCACGAAAAGGACGTTGCACCGTCGCCTGCCCGCCAAGGGGACGTAGTACCGCCGCCCGGCCGCCAAGGGGATGTTGTACCGCAGCCCGGCCGCCAAGGGGACATCGTACCAATGCCCGGCCGCAAAAGGGACGGCGTTCCCCTGCCCGGCCGCAAAAGGGACGTCGTACTGCCGCCCGGCCGCGAAAGGGACCTCTGACGGTGATGTCTCGCCTCCAGGTCCCTCTTACGGTGACGTCTCCCCTCCAGGTCCCTCTGCGGGCAACATCTCGTCTCCAAGCACCCCTGAAGACGACGCCTGGTCGTTGCACGGCCTCTGAACCCCACCATGGGCGTCGCACGGCCACTGAACTGTGCCGTAGGCGTCGCTCGGCCTCTAAACTCCGCCCTGTTCCGGACCCGTGCTGAGGGCATCGCTCCATTCCAAATCTCCATAGTGGCCATCGCTCTGTTCCAGATCCACCTCAGATCTCCGCGGGGGACGCCGCTACGCCTTGGGTCCTTCCTTCGACCCTGGACGGTTGGCGGGGCCCTCCTCGGAGTGCCCTGGCCCGCCTGGTGTGAGTGGTTTTGGGGCGTCAGGTGCCACCCCTGGAGGGGGGGGGGGGTAATGTCAGGGATCCACCTGCCACGCCCCCTCGCCGGCTGTCATGCTGCCGCTATCTCTGCTGCTCCCGGCTTTAACTACAGACACCTGTCACTCGTTAGCTATGCACCTATATAAACTCACGTTCCCAAATCACAGGCTTTCGGTTCTAGAAGGTCAAGCTACAGATCTCGTGGATTCCCGACCGCCAGCATTCCCCGCTGGTCCATGCCCGGATTACCGCTCCGTGGATCATCTCCGTCACGTGGATCATCTCCGTTCAGTGGATTATACTCCTTCCGAGGATCATACCCGTCTTCCGGACTCACTCCGCTTCATGGTTCGTAACTCTATCTGACTCTGGTGTTTCGTTTAACATTGAACATGATACAGTTACTCAAGTCGTCTCCGCGTGGTCTGCGTCCTGACAATGGGGCTAGAAGTTTGTAAAAAAAAATTTTTTTTGTCTTGGAAAACCAATTACCGTTTAATCTAATAGACTTCTAATAGACTTGTACGATTGCATTTGCCTCAATCAAATCTTAAATCACTTCTTGCCTTTGGAACAGTATTATTATCAGTCCAGCACTGGCATCTCAGTATCAGTGTGTACCTTCAATTTCTTTTCCCACTGAGCCACTTGAAAATTCCCTCCAGTTGGTTTCGTAACATGAAATATATTGTGTAACAGCATTTCAATGTACAAAATAAAAGAAGTTATTTATCTGTTAAAAAATGAGCTAGCTTTGAATTTTAGTTACATGAGATCAGTTACATTCTTGAATAGAGCTGGATATTTGATTTGATTAAATTATCTTAATGTGTATGTGTCAATCTGATCCTTCTACAACACATCATTTCACATCATGTTCTTCACCACAACCTTGTGAGCAAAAAGAAAGTGCAAACTGCCTAAAATGCTTTTGAGAAGTACTCCAAAAGTACAACGTTTAAAAAAAACTGTCTAATTAAGGATGACAGTCTTCTATGAACGATGACAGGATAAATGGACTAATGATTTAGTTGTGTCATTTCCTTTTGCAAATAGAGACACAAGGACTAATAGATTTAATTACATGCTAGCAAACTGTGACAAAATAGCTCGCAAGCCATTACAGGTTGATCCACTGTCTCACAACCAGCAGGGGAATAAAATATATCGAGTTCATACCGACTTTTTTCCTGCAGAAATAGATGCTGCAGAAAATAATGTTTTTACATGTTATTGCAATAGCTCGAGCATTATCACCTCAGAGACCTCATTGATTCACTGTTTTTTCACTGCGGAGGATTACAAAATTATATTTCACTTTCTATTTTTTTTTACTGAGATTACCACTGTGCCCTTGATTTTGTAGCTACTGTAGCTTGTTAAGTAAAAATAATGCCATGGGGCAGGCTGTAATAGCAGAATCAGGGTGAGGGGGTGTGATGGCACCTTGAAGATTGTTTTCCAATAGCAGCATGTTCTCGACCACAGCAATTTACCAATACTTACAATGTATTTTAAAAGACTATATTTTGTACATTGTATTCATTTATAGTCCAGTTGATGATCTGACATTTTTATGAACCAAGCTGTCATTTTAACCATCAGTCAATCTCAAGCCTCTGTTTTCTTTAGTTTTTTTTAGTAAAGTAAATCTAAAGGCATATTGTCAAGTATATGAGACATCCAAAAAACATATCCAAAAAAAAAAACAATACATTTTTATATCTAATTGTTACAAATAACTGACACTGATGACACCTTCTAAGCATGTTACACAAAATAAAATGTAAAAAAAAACTTCACTATCCACAGTTTTACACATTTTATCAATTTATCCATTTGTTAATCTGTTTGTATGCCACATACATTATTACTATCCAAACAATTATATATTAGAATGAGCACAATAATACATACCTTGTACCATAAACAACTGTCAGAACTGTGCTGTGAAAATTAATCACTAAAAACTCAACACGTCGGAAAGTTATATAAATGTGATATTTGTAACCCAAAATGTATGGCAGATTACCCATTAACTCAGGTGAACAGTGTAAATATTTTTTTCCAGGACCATGTACAAATCACATTCTCTCATTCTAGTTATGAGAAATGCAAAGTGCTGCCCCTCTTGTGAAAAGCATATTTCAGATCCTGTCTCCAAGGAATTGTGCAGATAATCAGCCTTGGCACAATTACCAGGTGTTATTACCCTGTCTGCTGTACTGCATGAATATTGTGACACTATGGAAATCAGACACAATGTAATTACTGACTATTCCACCCCATTTCATAGTATATATTATATACATGTGTAGATGTAAACAGAGACACTTTGCAAGGAATGTAATCAAATGATGGATTGTTCAGAGACTGTGTAGGTAGATCACACTCTTACATCCTCTCCATGCTAATTCATAGTGACAAGCTTTTTGTGCAGCTTGTTTGTTTGATGGCTGGTCAGTAAGGTCTCTCCTTAAAAACCTTGGTGGCTGAGAGAAATATGCAGGTGCTTGAGGGGGGTGGTGGTTTATGATGTCAGTATCTTATTTGCAGGTCCAAGAGTTGCACAATGGAACAGTGAAAGCAAAATCTTAATGTACAGATTCCTAAAGTGAGACATTGTTATATGACAGTCTATAGTCTACTTTCATAGATTATAAACCTATATCAAATATAGCAAATACACTGGAATACTTTAACACCCTTTAAAAAAACTCAATACACGTAATGTTTAAGAGAAAAAAAAAAGTCTATGCAATGTAGGTAAACAGAATTTTGATGCATTATACATGCTTTAAAATATTTTGCATCCAAATATTCATTTCTTCAGCAACCACATCGCTTGCAGTAATACACCTTGGATGAGAGGTTAGTCCATCACACTGCATTAAGCACACACGCATTTAGAACTGTGGACAATTAAGCATGGTCCTTCCACCAGCATGTTGCTGGGAGGTGAAAGAAATGGAAACAAAGAGAAAAAGGGCAAAACTTTACATAGATGGTTACCTGAGCATAGCTTCAGAGGCTCTTGTTTCATGACAATAAAATCTGACAGTTTCTTGACTCTCTCTGTAGAGAATGTGTGGGCTTACCGAGAACATAGAGCTTGTTGCCACTCAGGAAAGAGAAGGCTCCATAGCGGGGAGTGGGCATAGAGGTCAGGGACAACCACTGATCCTTAACTGGCTCATAGACTCTCACCAGTGCCTGAGGACTGGTGTCAGAACCCATACCCCCCAGTGCATACACCTTTCCATCTGAGAAAGAAAGAGAGAGAGAGAGAGAGAGAGAGAGAGAGAAAATTATTAGTTTTGCTACTCACTACTGAATGCCATCATTCCCCTGCTGATAAACAATAAATGATAGATGACTGAGTGTATATGAGTCACTATCACTGTGTACTACAATGAATGTTTTGATGCTTTCAATTTTCAGTAAATATATTTTTCCTTCCGATGATAAAAATCCATGCTTAGAATTTAATCTAATCTATTGATAAAGATTGTACATTATTAAGCATTGTATTTTTTTTTGGTTAACACAGAACAATAATGTGGAATAAATCACTGTCTGCTATCCTGATTAACACAGCCAGACAAACATTTCGCTGACAGAATTATCAATAGACCTAATCTAAACCTACACCTTTGCCAGGGGTTGGATTGGCCACTGGAAGATTGTAATACCAACCAGTGGTCTCATTTGAGCCAGCTCCTAGAAATTATGTTTGTTCCATACAACCAACATATAATACTGATTGGCTATTAAATAATGAACCCAGAAGTCTTGCAAGACTAATGCTCATCATTCACCTCATTTCTATCTGGCTTTTGTAAGTAAAATGTGTGTAAAAAATGAAGCATAGATTTACAAAAATTAGACAAGAAACAGCTGAGTAGAGGAGATTCAAAAGCAGAGAGGCTTTAAAAGAGATTAAGAGACGGTAAGGGAGACTTAAAACAAGGACACGAAAAAATTGTCCAAGAGAATGTTACAAAATGCAGCACAATATCAAAGATAGTTCATTTTGAACAAAAATAACACAAGGCAGTCTGATCACTGTTAGTGTATTTAAAGGTTCAAGATGAATGCTTAAACATTTATCTGTTTACATGGTAACTATTTGTAAGACCATCAACCACTGAGTGAATAAATATAAGAAAATCCAGCCATTGGCATGAAGTAATAATCCGTGCTGATGATCAGTTCAAGAGCATGACTGGGGGCTTAATTGTTTGTACACAACAGTTCTACAATATGTTGTAGAACCCCACACTCATTGCACATGAGACACTTTATAGTCTCTGCAGCACATATGGACCTGTTTACAAACACCTATTTAAAAAAACTATTAAATGTACAAATTCTTTGAATCTGACACTGTTTGCACTTTTACACATTATAGTCTATTGCACTACTGTCATACTGCTGCTATCTGCCTTGCACCTTACAAAAGCCTTATACTTAAAACTTCAGTATGTTTATATATATTTGGATGTATATTTGCACCTACAATTGTTTTTATATATATTTGGATGTATAGTTGCATATTAACTAAATTGACTGTTTACATTTACTCTGTGTATTCATTCAGATGTTTACAAGATATCGGTTTATATATATATATATATATATATATATATATATATATATATATATATATATATATATATATATACAGTGCCCTCCACAATTATTGGCACCCCTGTTTAAGATGTGGTCGTGGACTTCTAAAAATTCTCCTTTTTTTTAAAACAACATAGAACCCAAATGCAAAAAGAGAAAATCCAACCTTTCATTTAAGTACATAACTTTGGTGGTAAAAAATCATACATTTAGAAAAAAAAAAACTTGAAATCATGTGTCCCACAATTATTGGCACCCCTAACAATTCCTCTGAAAAATTTAATTTTTTTTTTTTAATATATTTTTCTGTAGTTGCTAAGGTTGGTCAGGGTATCTAGGGACTTTTAATTAGTAATTCATGATTTCCTGTTTCCTGGGGTATAAATATGACGTGACACAGAGGCCTAATTCTCTTACCCATTTGTCAACATGGCAAAGACAAGAGAACACACCATTCAAGTAAGGCAGATGTGTGTCGACCTTCATAAGTCAGGCAATGGCTACAAGAAAATAGCCACTCGCCTTAACTTGCCGGTATCTACAGTCAGAGGAATCATTAAGAAGTTTAAAACAACTGGAACAGTGACAAACAAGGCTGGAAGAGGTCCCAAGTTTATCTTGCCACAACGCACAGTGAGGAGGATGGTAAGAGAAGTAAAAAAATTTCCCAAGCTCACCGTCACAGAATTGCATCAAAGAGTGGCATCTTGGGGTCACAGAGTCTCCAAAACAACCATCAGACGCTCTCTACATGCCAACAAGCTGTTTGGGAGGCATGCAAGGAAAAAGCCTTTTCTTACTAACACTCACAAACGTAAACGTCTGGAGTTTGCTAAGCGGTACTGGGACTTCAACTGGGATCGTGTGCTTTGGTCAGATGAGACTAAGATTGAGCTTTTTGGCAACAAACACTCTAAGTGGGTCTGGCATAAAACAAAAGATGAGTATGCCGAAAAGCACCTCATGCCCACCGTGAAGTATGGTGGAGGATCTGTGATGCTGTGGGCCTGTTTCTCTTCCAAAGGCCCTGGGAACCTTGTTAGGGTGCATGGCATTATGAACGCTTTGAAGTACCAGGATATTTTAAATAAAACCTGATGGCCTCTGCCAGAAAGCTGAAGATGGGTCGTCATTGGGTCTTTCAGCAGGATAATGATCCAAAACATGTGGCAAAATCTACACAAAAGTGGTTCAGCAGTCACAAACTCAAGGTCCTCCCATGGCCATCTCAGTCCCCAGACCTCAACCCAATCGAAAACCTGTGGGGCGAGCTAAAGAGAAGAGTGCATAAGAGAGGACCCAGGACACTGGATGATCTAGAAAGATTGTGCAAAGAAGAATGGTCAAAATCCTCTCTGTGTTCTCCAATCTTGTGAAATGTTATAGGAGGAGATTAAGTGCTGTCTTGTTGGCAAAAGGAGGTTGTACAAAGTATTAACATCAGGGTGCCAATAATTGTGGCACACATGATTTCAAGTTTTTTTTTTTTCTAAATGTGTGATTTTTTTACCACCAAAGTAATGTACTTAAATAAAAGGTTGGATTTTTCTCTTTTTTTGCATTTGGGTTCTATGTTGTTTTAAAAAAAGGAGAATTTTTGACCACATCTTAAACAGGGTGCCAATAATTGTGGAGGGCACTGTATATATATATATATATATATATATATATATATATATATATATATATATATATATATATATATGACAAAAGTAATGTTTTCTCTTGTCATCAAGAGAAAAGAAAAGACATCAATCATTCATAACATTATATCCACCTCTGTAATATTGTATAGGTCCACCTTGTACAGAGGGCAGAATAGGAACTGGTCTAGGGCTACACAGTAGTCATATGAAGTAAACTTTTCTATTAGAGCCAACGTGAACTGTATCTGCAATTTGCAGGTCTTTTGTGAGAGAAGACCAGACCATATTAGGCTAGCTTTCACTCCCAACGTACTTCAATTAGCCTCACTCCTCTATGTCCCTGACACTGGTTCAAAATTTGTCCTTCTTTGTGCTGGTTTTGTTAGGCATTGTTTGGCATAACCACTGCATAGTGGGAACATCCCAACAAGACCTGCAATTTTGGAGATGCTCAGATTTACTTGTCTGATCATCACAATTTGAACCTATTTAGTCACCCAGATCCTTACACTTGCACACTTTTTCCGGCTATCATGACATTAACTTTGTCATATTTCTACTAAATTGTTAACTTGCTGACTAAAACATTTTAGCTCTTGACAGGTGCCACTGTAAAGGTATAACCAATGTTATTCACTTCACCTCTCAGTGCTTTTAATGTAATTGGTAGAGTAAATTTGTTGGTGCCCTTACTGTAATTACTTTACAAAATACTATATTAAACACTATTATAATAAATATCAGCACTCTTCAAACACTAATTGTCAAATTAAATTAGTGGACTAAAATTATTTACCATATACAGTATCACAACAGTATATGATACTATGTATCCTACTTGTCTCGTCTCACACAACATCTTAAGAAAAAAAAAAAAAAAAATTATTAGAATATACTTGAACCAGGGTGTACAATACCACAGTAAAACACTGCATTACCAAATGCAAATGAACACATAGGCTAACGCAGTTCAGCAGCAGGTACTGCTGACTCAGCTGTGTGCTTTGTGATGTGGACAGTGGTGCAATCACAACTCAGCAGGTAATAAATTAACAAAATAAAAATACTTAGAGATGCAGTTAGAGTAAGAGTCTAACTTGACCACCAGCACAGAAGTCATGTATTGGAACTGGCATCCTGTGGGAAGCAACTAAAAAATTGCAAAAGTAGGAGATGTGGACATGAACATGTCAGATAGGAATTTTACAGGATCATGTAACCCAAAACATCTATAGCAGGTGCAAAATACAAGCCTTTGCACAAATGTTTAACTCAAGTTCTATAACTGAGGTTAAAGATTTGTCAAATACAGTATTCACAAATCATGCTGACAGTGCTGGCATTTCTACTCGCAAACAGTTTATAAACTTGACACTTTTCACATTAACTGCTCCTAGAATCACACATTTTGAAGCACATTTAAGTGAAAACTCTATCAACATTGTCAACATTAGACTTGTAACTATATATATATATATATATATATATATATATATATATATATATATATATATATATATATATACGCACGAGCTCAAAACGCCTCAGTCAGTGTTGCTGATTCGTCTTGATACACACGCACACAAACAAAGGTTTGAATGTGGGCGCGCACTAACGTGGCTGTGACGAATCTCGAGATGAATCAGCAACACTGGCCTCAGTCAGTGTGCTTGTTTGCCTCGCTGTCGAAGCATCATTGATAAGTTGTACTCGCGTTTTTTAGCTTTTTGTACATTTACAGTACTTTATCACATTTCTTTTTATAACCATGGGTCCGAAGAAAGTAAGTGGAAAGGTCAGTGCTCAGAAGAAGATGATTTCTATTAAATTAAAGCGTGAAAACATAGGTACATAGTACATATCATTGAAGTACTACGCCGGTACTGCCTTGCCAAGTCAATCACTCGCACACCTTGCTCATGTTTTGAGCAAGGTGTGCGAGTGATTGACATGGCGAGGCAGTACGGGCGTAGTACTTCAATGATATGTACTATGCTTAACCAGTTTATTTCTTTACATTCTCTTTTATTATGTTTTTATACAATATTTGTCATTTATAAATAAATTTTTCTTATTCAAAAACACGTAACAAAAACAACTGGGGAAATTTGCTTTGAAATACGAGCAAATTGACATACAAGCAAGGGTACGGAAAGAATTAAACTCGTATGTCGAGGTACCACTGTATATATATACATACACACACATACAGTGGACCCTGGATACTCGCAACCTTAGTTCGTGACTTTTCATTTGGAACGGACTAAACGTAACTCGTGAAAAATCTGATAGTTCCCGAGAAGCTGCGAGTTGCTCGACGGTTCGGAGTAACAATTCAAAACAGTTTGTACTAATAAATTACATAAAAATAATTAAAAAAATATTTTATTATTGTATTATTCATTTAAAGTAGTAAATAGAACATTTATGACAAGTAATTCACAATTCTTTTCGAGTTTACAGTACAGTACATATGCAATTCCCCTTGACAGTACCGATTAAATCGATTTAATATTGTGTGACCCAGTAACGCAATATTAAATCGATTTAATCAGTACTGTCAAGGGAATTGTACATGTACTGTACTGTAAACTCAAAAGAATTGTGAATTACTTGTCATAAATGTTCTATTATATATATATATATATATATATATATATATATATATATATATACACACACACACACACACACACACACACACACACACACACACACACACACACAGTATATACAGTGTAACCTCAATTTCCAGTTCTATAGCATTATATATATACTGTATATATATATATATATATATATATATATATATATATATATATATATATATATATATATATATATATATATATACATACACACGTGCTTTAGAACTATAGGTTTATGTTTGACAAGTAAGTTGATATCAGACTTTATGCTGTAGTTCAGTGAGTCGTGTAATCTCAGATGTCATATGGGAGCTTTGCTATTAAAGCTGGTGAATACATGGTTGAATGACCCTGAGACAAAGTAAAGTGACTGTAAACCAGAGACTAACACATGTTAATAAAACTCTTCTGTCAGCCACAGAACACTCTGGTCTGCTAAAACCACACTTTTGGATTCTTTATGTGTGACTAAAGGAATAGAGTTCAGAGTAATATCTAACACAGACCTCAGTGCTCTGGAATGTTATAGTATATGTAGTATTTAGAATCTGTTATAGTGTATGTAGTGTAGTAGAATTTAAGGTAAATGCACCTAAAGTAGTGGTTTATATGGCAACATTCTTAATCAATATCCCAGCATTATCCATTTAAGACCATGTAGATGCCAATATGGCATCAAGAGTAATGCTGCTGCCTCACAGCACCAGCTTCCTTGTTTTGAATGCAAGCTCGTGTTACTCTCTATGTGTTTCCTCCAGGTTGTCCAGTTTTTTCCAGCCTCACAAAACATGGTGGTAGATACTGGCTATACTAAATTTACCTCAGGTTTGGACATGTTTTCTTTGTTCCACACATTCTTTCATACATCAAATGGTTGTCTGACAAATCAGCATTAAATACGCAACTACTCGGATGTACACTGGCGATCAAAATTAGAGAACAATTTATAAACAATTGAACAATTCTGAAATAATGTTATCTTCACTGCTCAACAGTTGAAGGAGTTTTTGTCCTGTCTATACCATGCTACTAGAACACCTTTTCCACAAATTAACTAAGGCATTTAAAAAAAAACATTATTTTCCAGAAAACACACTGATCAAAATTAGAGAACATTTTCAGATACCTCCCAGTTATTGGTGTTAATCTGGTACCTAGTGCTAATTTCCTTGATTATCTGTCAACCCCTATTTAACTGGCAGCCTAACTTCCAGTTTCACTGACTCTGCAAGATGGTGGGCCGTTCTAAAGTGACTGAAAGCCTCCGGCAGCAGGTTGTCAAGATGAAGGCCAAAGGGATGACCCTATCAGCCATCCCCCCAAGTTGGTCTTTCCAAATCTGTGATTTCAAGAATATTGAATCTTTACAACATCATAAACTCATTCAAGTCTGCCAAGAAGGCTGGTCGTCCACGGAAGACAAATACAAGAGAGGACAGGATACTGTGGAGGATCTCAATGGGCAATCGTTTCCACACTGCAGCTGGAATTGCTCACCAGTTCAGCGCTGAATGGGGTAAGGATCTGTCTCGTCATACAGTGTCTCGACGTTTAAGAGCATTTGGACTGAGAGCCCACTCTGCAGTGACCAAACCTCTCACTAGCAGAAAGAATCATAAGGCTAGACTAAGCATGTTGTGTGGACAGAGGAGAACTGGTCCAAAATTCACTTCAGTGATGAAAGCAAGTTTAATTTATTTGGGTCTGATGGGAAACATTATGTTCGGCGACAAACTGGAGAAAGACTGAACCCAAAGTGTGTAAAGAAGTCAGTGAAAAGTGGAGGAGAAAGTGTCATGGTTTGGGGCATGTTTTCTGCAGCAGGAGTTGGGCCTCTTCATAGCTACATGGCAGAGTGAATGCAAATGTTTATCAGAACCTTCTTCAACAACATATGGTTCCTTCTCTGCGTTCATCACCCAATCAGCCCGCAGTGTTCATGCAGGACAACGCTCCATGTCACACAGCAAAACGGGTAAAGCAGTTCCTTGAAACTGAAAACATTGAAATAATGACATGGCCTGCCCAGAGTCCCTCTGGAATAGAGAACCTCTGGAAAATCCTTGGTGACAAAGTTATGGCCAAGAAACCCACTACAGTCACTGAACTGTAGAGGAGACTGGAAGAAGAGTGGACCAAAATCACACCAGAGCAGTGTGAGAGACTAGTGCTGTCCTGTGGCCGCAGATGTGCTGAAGTCATTTAGAGCAGAGGCCTGTACACTTCCTACTAATTGCTGACTGTTGTAACCTTCAGAAACTTTTGTTGTAATCTTTTTCCATGCTACAGTCATTGTTGTTTTCTAATTTTGATCAGTGTATTTTCTGCAAAATAATGTATTTTTTTTTAATGCCTTAGTTAATTTGTGGGAAAGGTGTTCTGGTAGCATGGTATAGACAGGGCAAAAACTCCTTTAACTGTTGAGCAGTGAAGATGACATTATTTCAGAATTGTTCAATTGTTTATAAATTGTTCTCTAATTTTGATCGCCACTGTATATAATAAGATGGTTCTTTATGTTTAAGTTTTTCCCTGATGAGCAACCTGGTGGAGACTGTGGCAAGGAAAAACTCCCAGAGATGGCATAAGAAAGAAACATTTAGAGGAACCAGACTCAAGAGGATACCCATCTTTATCTGGGTGGTACCAAATGCACATTTATTACAGATAAACTATGTTGAGGTGTGCAGTTATGGTGATCATATGCAAACAGTAGTCCTGTGTCAATGTAGCAGACTGTTGACATTAACTACAGTCCAAATCCAAATCCTCAAAGGTCCTGTTCTTATTTCGTAATTTCATGGTTCCCCAGGCTGTTGATAAAAAAAAACATCCCCAGCTGCACAGTGTGACCTCCAATCGAAGAAAACATCATCCAGAGGCTTGTATACAAAATGTTATGCTTAAGGTTAGATACGTTTTTTTTAAATAGAAATAATTTTGTGTACATTTTAATAAGGTAAAATAAAAAATAAAAAAATAATTAATGCTTTCATCCTGAGCTTTACTCTGGCATACATTTCTAATAAGTCTAGTAAACTGGGTCTAAACCATCAATCAGTTAATCTTGCCATCCTTTTTCATTTATTTCAGCCCATTTTCTCTACTTCTTGGTTATCTCTCCAAACCATAACACAGCTAAGGAAGAGTGACGGCTAACACATGCATCCTCTGAGACACAAGCCAGCCATTGGATCTTTTCTAAATGCTTCCCCTTAATATGCCACAGAGCAGATGGACACACTTTGAGAAAAGTATCCTTTTTCATGTTTAAGGGAGCAATTATTTTCCTTTCACCCATATAGTAAACAATCTTTTATAGATGTTTACTACATATCGAACTCCTGATGTACTATCTAGTCTCTAGGTTGTAAACTCCAAACCCATTATTTTATTAGTGAGTATTTTATCCTAAAATATAAACATTTTTTTTTTTTTTTGCAAACTCTGCAGCAACAGGATTTCTATGATTAAAGCCAAACTCTGATATATAGAGCAAGTAGCATGGCGCAGTCTCAACCAAGGGCAATATCACCAGTACTTCAATAGGCTCTACTTTATATCAGAAGATATCACAGCCATAGCACTAAATCAAAATAAGGTGATGCAGGTTTGCCACTCAATAACACAATAGGAGATTCTGAAATGCTCTGGGAATTTAAGTTCAGGAACTCAGCAGTATTTTTTTTTTGTGTGTTTCTTGAGAAACGGTTTTACCTTGTTTCCAGCATCCCCCTACTGAGCATGTTACATCTAAAATCCAATACATCTTTTTTACCCTGCGCCCACACACTGTGGCACCTCCCAATCCCATCCATTCACTGTGGGATCTATTACTCTGAATTAGGTCCTCAGTTCTGCTCTCTAATCTCTTCTTGTCTCCCAGAAATACATGCACCTCCAGACAATTAGGAAGTGGTGTAAAATAGAGGGAAACATAACAGCATTAGTACAGCATTCACATCCAAAACGACATAGTTTTATATAATTATATATAGTTATATAGTTTCCATGACTGTGCTATAGAAATGCTAATGTATTAAAATAAGCACATTTATACAAACCTATGATTTCAATTACTGCCTACACTATTCTCAGAGCTACTGTTACAAAAAATATTCTTCTGACTAGCCAGTATTGAGGAGTGAATATTGCCATTGTATTAGCTTTGGTATATAGACAGATGGAGAAAAATATTTCAACATTTATGCTAGCTATTTTTTCTATTCAGTGAAGAAAGAGAGGGAGGTTTTGACAAGGTATTATCAGGATAGTAGAAAGGATAAGTTCAGACATCACTATTTCTCTATGACATTTTGGGGGATTATGAAGAAAAATGCATGGGGTAATTTTAATTTAGGTCCTTTATGTGGTCCTAAAACATAAATTTTAAAGGCTGAAATTGTTCTGAAATCTTATCAGGTCTGGTCAATGAGATCACCTCAAACATAGTTAAAACAACTTTGAGTGGAGGTTATGTCTACCTCCACTCAAAAAGAACTGTTAAACAGGAAACTAGACGACAGTATGCTCTCAAATCTTTACTACCTACCCAAAAATTAAGATTTTTTAGCTAGGAAGTAGCTTAAGTATGTAAGTATGGTGGTCTCTTGACATTTATTTAGTCATTTTGTTATGCCCAACAAATTCACCAAAATCTATGGTCCTAAGCCCCTACCGTCATATACAAACAAGTACCTGCACATGCAAAAGACTGTGTATGTCTCATGCTAAAGAGTCCGGCTGTTGATTTATGTTCTCTTGTATGTTCAGCTGCAATCAGATATATTGTGTTCATTTTATTTTCTTCCCTCTTCTTGTCACTGTCTCTCTCTGACATAAACATGTATACACACATCATCAGCAATCATTGTGCACTCATAATCATCATTATCATTACTGTCGTTCTAATGCTTGCAGAGGAACATCACACTGTGCAAAGCTAGTCCCAGGTGTAATCAGAGCCATCAGGGAAATAAAATAGATACGAAAATCAAACTTCGGGTTCATCAGTTGAAGATGCTACCCTTCACAACCCCCATACACACTCAATCAGAATGCGTTATGTTGGTTTCTAAGTTGACTGATATTCCTACAGATAGTTAAGAAGGCGGCTGTTGTCTGATGTTTTTGGTCACTACAGAGTTAACCCTGCACCGTGACAGGAGAGTGCTGAATGTATAATCTTGTTCTGTCCTTCACCTATTCTGATCAATATCATCTGACATCACTGGTGTTGAGGGTATGTGTCAGATGGCTATTGAGATGTGTGCTAAGTGCTCTGGTTGGGGAGGGTGAGACAACATCGATAAATCTTGAAGGATGGATCTATATGAAAACAGAAGAGGGCTTAAGTGAAGTACAAAGGAAAGTCCATTGCCAAATGGCACAAGAAACATAACATTAAGGACCCACATAACAGCTGTCAAATTCATGTTCTATTAATATGGTACCACAGATCGGTGAACAGAAATGTGGTTTATGGATGGATAGTTAAATGAAATAAACTCCAGAAAAAGCTGTTTAGTCAAGAAATCTAAGCTTTATACTAATCTCAGTGCATGGACAAATTCGAGCACAATGCCTCTCAAGCCTATAAACACAAGATTCATAAGAACTAAAGAACACACAGAGCAGATGTTGTGATTTGACAGGTAGTGATGACATCCAGGGCCAGTGACCAGCATTGATCTGCACATCAAAGTAAACTGGTCATATGACAGAGGTGACTTTGCAGTATTTTCTTTAATAGGAGTAAATCTATATTATATTTAAAAATCCTAGGGCAGCATGTAAAGTTCTCCCTTATGCACCCATCATCGTATCAAACATAACTACACTGTACAACAAACACATAACCATTCAAAGCCTCTTGCTACAAACTCTTTCAAAATTATTATTTTTTTCAATTTCCTGAAAGTCCCTATTAATGTATTTGATTCCTCTCAAGCAGCTCCCACTTTCATTATTTTGCCTTTCCCCTTTTGTCTTTTAAAATGTGGATTTTCGCAGAATATAAATAATAGAATGCACAAAAGCAAATTCCAGAAGACACATTTTTCCTTTCCGTGACTTTATTCCAATTATGGCTGCAGTTGCACTCCAAGCTATGGATTAAAATAAGCTCCCAAAGTGTCAAGAAATTTCACATTGACCATTACTCATCTTTTATTGCTGCATGCATGCATAATTACACACACAGGCATACACACTCTAATGCAGAGGTACATGCTCAAACCTACAGAAAAGAGCATAAGAATTTCATTACAAAATATTTAATATAAATTTTAGATAAAATATATTTATTATTTGTGTATGATAGCAGAAATTCTCTAACCCTAGTTCTACAAAGCCCAGTCACTTACTGCTCATTTTATTTTATTGGCCACAGTCCCACTCTTTTAACCTTTGACCATTTCCTTTCAGTTTGCTGTAAATGCCCTTACATCTCCCAAACCTTCAGAGGCCCACAAATATTTTAATTCCTTGGGACAAATGGCTGCATGTGATGAATGCTAGTGAAATCTCATGAGCTACTATACACACCCTCATCTTTCAAGATACTTCCTTTTCCTTGTCTGATAAACCTCTCCAATCCTCATTTCTTCCTCTCCAGAGCAATACATTTCTTCCCAGCACAGTCATTTTCAGATCTTCAACTTTCACCCATTAATTTCTCTCTGTCCTGTCTTTCTCATTTTGAGTCTGCATGGTGAAAGAAGAAAAAAAGATTCTTATAGAGTATAAAGGGCAAGAACAGTTCAAGCTCATTGGAGAGAGGGCAGGATTTAAAATGTCTCTCTAGAATCAATAATCAGCAATAATGCCAAACATGGTACTAAATTACATTCCGAATCAAATTTACATTGTTTTTAATCCCACTTTTGCATGTCATGTACATTTGGCTGGGAGTTTGATATCTAATTACATTTACACATACCTTTCGGTTATTGCTGTATATGCAGCAGACTTTCTGAATAATAGTGCCAGACATTTTTGCAGCACTCACTCATACACACAATCCAAATACTAATATATCATTAATTGTACGATTTTAATTTTAAGGTCTTTCTGTTTATCCAGAACGGACATCTCACTATTCAAATGTCAGTGTGCTGTCTTGCACATCATTGCTTTTTAGAGAGAATGAGAGAAGCCCATTAGATTAGATGTTGCAGCATTCATTTTGACTTCATACTGTACGTTTTAACAACTGCACTATTTTATTTTGTATCTAAAGTGTAATAAAAATACATAGGACATCTGAGATGTTGAGCATTACATAATGCTTTTAGAATGTATTCAAACCCCTTATTTTGTTCCATCATATCTAAAACAAGCAAATTAACATCAATCTGCAAAATCTGCTTCATAATTTTACACAAATTGTACTTTGTATCAATATTGAAATAATACTATTGATACCTACAGTACTTTAGGATACTTTAGGATACTAGGATTTTAATTTATTTGTGGCACATGGCTGCCAAAATTGCTTTGGGCTACTCGT
Source organism: Silurus meridionalis (assembly GCF_014805685.1). Lineage (NCBI taxonomy): Eukaryota > Metazoa > Chordata > Actinopteri > Siluriformes > Siluridae > Silurus > Silurus meridionalis. The sequence goes on from NC_060899.1 coordinate 9,268,981, forward strand.
CATGCAGGGGTGTTATTGCAAATGTTTATGTGCCATAATTATTTTACAGCACATGATTAATTAATTATAATGATTAAGTTAGTAATACAGCAGAAATGTACTGGGCATAGAGTTGGAATAATCTATATCCATCTCAACACCGCATGGCAAACAAAAAATAAATAATCTCTATATAAGTTAATGAATTTAAATAACATTGTACCATATTGATCTAAAGCCTGTAGTTTATTATAAGTTAAGATTATATATGTGTGTGCGCGTGTGTGTATGTGTGTGTGTGTGTCCTCAGGTCTGTATGTCAAACACTGGACGATGCTGTAAATTTAAACTGACAGGCTGATGACAAACAGCAGCAGCTTGGGGCTGAATGCATGAACACAAACACAAGCTTACACACATGCTCCCTCTCTCTGTCTCTGTCTCTCTCTGTCTCTGTCTCTCTCTCTGTCTCTCTCTCTCTCTCTCTCTCTTTCTCACTCTCTCTTTCCAAACACAAAAAGTAAGATTTAAGATTACAGATCATGCACATTTGTCAGAGTGTATGTGTCTGCAGAAAAGAAAGTGAGACTAAGCACAAAGTAGAGAGAAAAAAGGACAGCCCTGTTTCTTTCCTCTCTGTATGGAAAAGCATGCACTGGCAGAACGCTGCTTTTCGTGATGTAAGTACTGCAGTCTGACATGTTTGATTAAGAGAAAAAAGACAGACAGGAAGTGGAATTTAGAGAGGGACAGAAAAGACTAGGAGAGAAAATAAGAGACAAAGAATAAATCAAGGATGAATGAAAGAAAATAAATTAAAAGAGATAGATGCTGCTCTACTACTCCACAAACATCTGAACTTAACTACTATCATTATCATATGTTTCAATCATCATCTTTCAAATTTGCTTACACACCAGCAGAAAGGACAAGGACAATCAGATGATCAATTTCCAACTAGGCAGCATGCACAACATTGTGATGAAAGTCTCCAGGTTACGTATGTAACCAGCGGGGTGACGTCACAACCAGGAAGCATAAATGCACAAGGAGTCAATCCAGTGCTAGCTTCTGAAAAGGAAAGGAAGTGCTGCAGGGATGCAGGCAGTGTGGCATGGAAACGCAGTGTCTTATTCCCTCGGGGAACCATGGTTACATACTGCGTCAAAAATGCTTTTGGAACAAGAGTCCAATCAAGCCAGACTAATCTCTAAAATAAGACTAATCCCTGCCTAGTGTGGACAGGCACAGCTAGGGCGAAGGACTGCAGGGCCAGGAGTGGTCAAGGCTATAGAACCTGACAAAGGCCTGCGAGGTGGACCAGCCCGCAGCGTTGTAAACGTCTTGGAGTCAATAAATCAAAGCCTTAGAGCCAGCCACACTTCAAGAGGAGTGCACGCTGACCCTGAAAGGAGCGGGAGACCAGGGGACGCTTATTCGCAGGAAGACCTCTACTCGGAGAGACATAGCAGATGAACAGCTGCTTTGACTTCCTCCACAGTTCTGTTCTGTAGACTTATATTGACCAGAAGAAGCTTAACAGTTGGTTAAGCTTCTTCTGGTCTGGGGCCTGAAAGGGAGGAGGAGAGAATGCCTGGAGAATAACAGGTTGTGGGACGACGAGGGTACCTTAGAAACATACTCTGATCTAGATGAACAGGCCAGTCAGCACCAGGGGGCATCCAGGAGCACAGCCCTATACCTGTCGGAAAGATCTGACTGTGCTAGTTCCCTAGCACAGTGGAACTCATGGACTTGCTGACCACCCAAGACATCTCCCACAACTAGCTCCCGCAGCAGATCGCCTGATAGGCCTGCAGCATAGCCAAGGGCTTGGTGGACAGCGCTGGGGCTTTGAGAGACAACGCATAACCCGGGGAGAGATAGCTAGCCAGTGTCTCTTTAACCCAAGGCATTTCTCAGTCCAACTAAATACGAATATAGTGACACCCTAGGACTAACGATGTGGGAAGAATAAGGCCTAACACACAACCTGGACACTTCAGTGTGCAGGTCTGGGAGGAAAGGCAGGCCCTGGCATGGAGGCAGTGTTGCAGAAAGCACTAGTCAAGCTTTCTAGGTGGACAAGCCTTCTGCTGTGCTTTTATGCTTCTTGGCCGTGACGTCACCCTATTTGAGTAATTACACACGTGATTCAGAGCGTGGACAACGCGGAAGCGATCCCAAAGCGTTTTTGATTGAAGGGGAACAGATCCTACAAATGCAAAAACGAATGTAAACAAACTGAGATTTTTCAGGTCTCTCTCTCTCTTGCTTTCTCTATTTCTCACACACACCGAAACACACAGACACAGACATCACACACAAACATGCAAGAGTCTAAATAGTCTACAAGCCAAACATTCCTACAAACTTTTAATGAAGTTGAGTCAGAGACAGGGAGCACATTCTCACTAGTACCAGTCTGTGTGTACAAGACACACAGATACTGTAATTTGTATATCATCACGAACAACAGACCGAGGCTGATGGCATTTCAAAAGCTCTGTCTCCTTTGCTTTTCAAGGCTGCACACACTCACTATTCTAAGTGCTTTTTGCACACTCTCTGAGTGCTGCTAGAGAGCTGAAGGGGAATGCAGGCTAATCGGAGCTTTGATTAATAAAATTGGTGGCATGCAGGAGGGATCAGGAAACCAGTCAAGCAGTAATAAACAGATGGCTAGAAATCTCTCAGCTAAGGCAAAGATTTAATTTCCCCCAGTAATGGCCCATGTGGACTCCAAGCAAGGGATAAAGAAAAAATAAAATAACATTTTTATTTGCACTTGGATTTGTTTTTAGTTGGATGTTACACACCATTACCCTTATATTTAGCACCTTTAAGGATTTTTTGGTCTGTCCTCTTTGGGAAACAAGATTACATGCAGAATGCTTTATAAACAAAGGGTCTCTTTAAAAGGAGAAACCATTTTCAAAGATCCAAAGAATTTCTGAAGAACCCTTATTAAGAATGTACTGGAAGTCTGATCGATGATGTTGTGGTCTTGTGTCTGTATTGCCTTTAACACCACGTGAACCCTACATAAGAATGCTGCATTTTAAATTCCTGTGACTATTCCTGTCACTAGGATAACACGTATAAAGCACCTGGGATTGCTTTAAGAATACATGGGAAGCCCATCAAAGTGCAGCAATAAATGATTCTCTATTAAATGTAGAAATGTGAAATGTTACTTTTTACACAATATCATGTAGGTGATTCATTTAAATCAGACTTTTCTGTAGCTAGCACAGCCTGCATGAAAATTACCTTTGAAGCTCTTTTGACAAAGCACAATTCAGGCATGGTCTCTTTTGGCATATTCAAGTGCACTGCTGTGGTCTAATGATAACTGCAAATAAACTGGGCTTTTAACACATCATTCTGTATCCCAATCCAGAAGCATGGCTTTACTGGAAGTCTTTTAGTAAATGTGTGGTCTATTTTTCCAGAGAAAAAGCTAAACATTTCGACTGGCTTCTTAATGTGAGGACTGGGAGAGGTCCCAGTAGGGGTCAGTAGCTTAATCCATGACTGATTTTAGCTGGTTAGTATAATAATGGTTAGCATTATACTGTATAATACAATTATTATAGTAATAATAATAATAGTAATTAAATACTATACATAATAATGTTATGTTTAATTATTTGCCTATTATTTTGATTTATAGTTCTCTGTAGGTAGTGATACAAAAAAAATAGCTTACAAAATAGCAGTTTATATGCTTTTGAGCAAGAGAGAACAAACACAACTAATGTCGACCTGATTTAGGAAAAGTCTTTTGATGCTTTTAATGAAGAGAGACTGAGAATTTGAACAGGAAACCAGACACATGGATGAAACACAGATATGTGCTTCAATAACACGCATCTGTGCTTTCCCTATTATAAAAACTACCAGACACCACTGAAGCGCTTACATAAGAGCTTTCCTTATTTAAAAAACTAAAAACAAAGGCTTAAATAACAGTTAAATCTGAAATGTATGGTTTCTACTGTCAAACCTGATCTTTAACCTTCCACTGATGGTGATAATGCAGTATAGGTGGTCAAGACTACACTATCTTTTCCAGCAGAATGAGTCAGTGGTGTCGAGATGAAAGCTCCAGTGCTCTCTGATATACCTGGCAGCACATTAACACAGTGAAAGGAACTCACAAATGAAAAGGTTAAAGCTATTAAAGTGCCTGCTGAGTGCACTGCTCATTTAGAGCGGCAGAACAGCTTTGTGTCCGAGCACAATGAGTGAGGGCCAGAAGTGGGTTGTAAAAGCAGAGGCTGGAGATGGCGCGTTGATATGACAGAGAGAACAGTTGCACTTCTTGCAAGTGTGGTTAATCTGACTTTCAAACAGCCTTTATTTTATCTTGTATTAACAATGAGACACTGTGGCAAGGTATTTTGAATTGCTATGACCAGGGGCATTTGTAAACCTGATTTGGCAATAAACCAAAAGAAGAAAACGGTAAACATATGGTTAAGTATTATACTAGACTTGTAAATAAATAGATAACATATTAGCATTCTGTTAATTCCATGGAATTATTTTAGGTTCCACGAAACCAATTATGAGAATGCTGTACTGAAGTGGTTAGGTGAATAAGAAACTATAGTTAATTAAGAATTTATTCTATTCTATTTCATTGTTTCATGGACAGTGCTAGACTCTGTATATAACATGTTTAAGGATAAACTGATTAACACATGCATATGTTGGCAATCCCTATACTTTTACCACAATGTTGGAAGCACACAGTTGTGTCAGATGTCTTCAAACACTGTAGCATTAAGAGTTTCCTTCACTAGGTCATAAGTGGCAAAACAGTAAAGCCTCATCATCCAGACAACATGAGTACAAATAAACCTGATAAAACCATAGTCATGCATGGGAATTCACAAGAAAAAATACTAGCCAGACTATTAAGAAGAGGTGGCATATTCGCTCTCCCCTATAAATCACAGAAAAAAGAAAGCGGGTAGTGTTAGTGCTTTCCTCCAATTGTGGTACACAAATGGTTGGTAGCTGTTGTGTGAGAGTAAAAAGATGAGATGGTGAAAAGAAATCCCTGATAGGTGAAAACTGCCCTAAATTGTGGAGAAAAATCAAAGAAAAACAAAAGAAAAACAAAAGATCAACCCATGTTTCAAAGTCAGTGCCCCTGTCCACAAATCAAGCTCTATGATCCTCACTAATGCCTCAATAGGTGGTAGATTTAATATTTTATTAGATTAAATATGTGCAACATGTGCTTCTTATATGATTTTAAATGCTGAACTTAAGCAGCACTAGCAAAACTACAGTGTCACTGTGGCTACTCATTCTGAGTTACTCACTCTGTTACTCATTCTAACAATTGTAGTGCATTATTTTGCACATGCGAGAAATCACGGCTATTTCTTTTTTACAATAGTCTCACAATATGGATTCTTTAACGAATTCTTCAAGAATTTTTCGCTTAAGAAGAAGAACATCCTGACAATTTTGCATGAATGAAGGATGGAAGGAATAAAGATATTTGTTAAAGTATGCTGGAATAAGTAGAAAAGTTAAGTAGAACATATCTTTTAAGATAAAATATTAAATGTAAAACACACACACACACACACACACACACACACACACACACACACACACACACACACACACACAAACCCACTAATAACGATAAGCAATTTTATGCTTTGCATTTCTTCCCCCTAACTGTACCAAAATTAAACGAAACCATGACTTAAAACCCAAGGTATGTACCAATCCGTGAATTTTGGGGTACGTTACGCCCCTAATTTTTTTACACGCATAATGATGTAAGCATTTTCAAATGTCTCAGTGTGTGCGTGCAATTTTTTGCAGACCCAAAACATGATGCTACCACCACCATACTTGACTGTAGGCAAGACACAATTTTCTTGCTACTCCTCCTCAGGGCGTCTCCACACATGCTGGACACCATCTGAGCCAAACAAGTCTTTCTTAGTTTTACCAAACCACAGGACATGGTCCAAGTAATTCATGTTTTTGGACAGGTTGTCTTCAGCAAACAGTTTGCGGGACGATGGCCATGAAAACCGACTTGCTGCAGTGTCTGGTGTATGGTGTGAGCACTAACAAGCAGACCTTCCACTTCTGCAACCTCTAAAGCAATGCTGACACCACTCATGAGTATGTTTTTTAAAGCCAGCTTCTGCACGTTACGCACAGCATGAGGACTCAACTTCTTTGTTCGACCCTTGCAAGGCCTGTACCGAAGGAAACCTTACTTGGAAAACCTCTCTATGACTCTGGCCACTGTACTGCAACTGAGTTTCAGGGTGTTACTGAAATTCTTCTAGCCTAGGCTATCTTTGTGGAGAGCAACAATTCTAATTCTCAAATCCTCAGTGAGTTCTTTGCCATGAGGTGCCATGTTAAACATCCAATGGTCAGTATGAGAGAATTGTACTAAAAGCACCTAATTTTAACAGCTCTAATGTAATATACACAAATTTGTATGGTCCTGTCAAGCAGACAAAAATATGAATATGATGAATATGAGATGTGGCTTTGTATGGTTAAATTACATACAGCTGTAATCACTTAGGATTTACTCACTTTTGTTGCCAGCTAATTTTAACAATAATGGCTGTATGTTGAGTTATTTTCAGAGGACAGTAAATCTTTTCTTCTATACAAGCTACACATTGACTACTCTGAAATATATCCTTATGTTTAATTTTTATATTATTGTCCCTTAAGAAGATATACTAAAATTGTTCCTGAAATGTGAGGAGTGTACTCACTTTTGTGAGATACTGTAAATTAGATGTAAATTAGTCTCTTAAGAATCAATAGAAATAAAAATAAAAAAGTTCAAGTCTCTTTTTTTAAGAGATCTACTGTTTGGTGCCTTGTGCAGTGAATCCTGACTTTAAAAAATAGCAATTAATAAATTCATGTGAACTCATACAGTAACACTATATATGAAGGTTCTGCTAATAAACAGTGTTGGACAAAGTACACAAACCATGAACTTTAGTTAAAGTAGAGATGCAGTAGGTAAAATATTGTTCCAGTAAAAGTGCTTCATTATACCTTTAACTTGAGTAAATGTACAAAAGTATTTGCCTTAATTTACTTAAATATCGAAAGTACTACAGTTTATTATGGCTATAATGTCCTATTATCATTTGTCACATGACTCTTGCATAATCAATTCAGTTTATGTGAAAAAACTCTAATGTTATTGTTAGCACAGCAATCTATTATTAGAATAATATTAATTACTCAAACACTGATTGATATCTATTAAAATTACCATGAGCCCAAAACATTAATTTATAGGACTTAGAATTGCACAAATAATCCTAAGTGTGTTGTAGCAAGTTAGATTTCTCCAAGTACCGCCATATATTTGATACCGCCAATCGGCAATCAAAACAAGTTCAAAACAGAGTGCGCACTCTACCATGATTGGTGGTTTGCTGCATGCTTGGCAAGTTAAGTTTTTATCCATTAAAACTTTCTTTCAGCGTCTCCCATTAGAGGTCGCCACAGCAGACCATCCGCATATTTGATTTGGCACGTTTTCACGCTGGATGCCCTTCCTAACGCAACCCTCCCCATTTATCCGGGCTTGGGACCGGCACTAAGGCTTGTGCAACCCTAATGGCCGGGGTTCGTTCCCTGACCAGGGATCGAACTCGGGCCGCAGCGGTGAGAGCGCTGCATCCTAACCACTAGACCACCAGGGAAGTAAGTTTTTATCCATTAATGAATAAAAAAGAATGGCTGATTACGGAAAATGTAGATTAGTAAAAAAGTAAGGTATTTGATTTCAAAATGTAGTGAAATTTATGTAAAAGTCTCCCCAAATAGAAATACTTTAGTAATTTACTGATACGTGAAAAGCTACTTAAATACAGTAACAAATTACATTTACTTCGTTACTGTTCACCACTGCTAATAAACCTCAAAACACTACAATCGATTTCCCTTGCCTAGAAATGGAGTCAGAATCTGACCACCACGTCTTCTTTGAGATAGTCAAGACAAAAAGTGTTTAGTGAGGTACTATCAAGCCTAATCTTCTTACTCTAAAAAGAAAATCAATGCTATTACATCACTGAAAGCCAAGAAAGTCTCAAAACAAGTAGAAGCTTCCTGGAGGCATTCAAACACATTAAAACAATAAAATAAAGATGCATGCAAGCCAAAAAGCAATCACAAACACAGCCAAATTTCTTCAGAGCTTATAAACACCAATCCTTAAATCTTTATTGCATCGCTTTCAACTAGTCCAAATGGAGTTTGCTGTGACAAAATTACCTGCCATCATCATGTGGCCTAGCGACTTTTTGACTTCCTTAACAGCTTTCTTTTCTTTATAATAGGTGAGTAAACAAATGTTATGTGCTTTCTCAGTACAATGTGTTAAATTTTTCTTGCTGTGGTGATCGCACATATATTACAGATGTTAAATTTAGAGATTTACTTTACTTTATTTACATTACTTTAACTTAACAATCTGTTACATGTCAGAGGTAAAATATGTAGCTTTGCTCATGTTAAAAAAGTGAGAAAACTGAGAAATCCCATCAAAGCCTTTTATTGGCTTTGATGGGATTTTCAAGGCTGGAAGGATATTCTATTAAGAATTAGCATTCAAATAGTACAACAGGAAATACACACCAAACAGTGTTTACAAAACAGTAATAAAAAACAAGGACACAAGGTGATTCCATATCTACAGTCCTATTACCTCCACCTCACAGTGCTCTAAATCAAACTGTGAGCTTTTAAGATGCATGTAAGACCTTTAGTGAGTTCAAACACAGTTCAATAACATGCCAACATTCAAGTCTCTATTCCTTTCTTTCTGTTTACTTCAGTCGATTCCATTTCAGTGCATTATACAGTATATAGCTAGACAATGTTTATAAAACAAGGTCATACACTGACCTATAAGAACAACAATTCTAACAGAAACCCACATTCCTACATTACTAAGGAGTAAGAAGTAGTATGTGTGATTGTTCTTTCTGGATTAAAACGGCTGTTTTCTACTGTATTAATAGCATAGAGTAGCTAACAGTCTCCATCGTGACATAATAACAGACTTGTCATTGGGAAGCCAATAACTGTGCACAGAATGGGTCCCTTTTACACTACATGACCATAGTCGCTTAGCTAATCAATTTTTTGTTGGGTGTAGAAGTGGTCATGCAGAATAGTTGTATATCATGACTACCGTAATTTCCGGACTATTAAGCGCACCCAAATATAAGCCGCACCCACTGAATTTGACAAAGATTTTTATTTTGAACATAAATAAGCCGTCTATAAGCCGCAGGTGCCTACATTGAACTTTACACAGGCTTTAATGAAAGGGAGTGCCTGTTACACGGCTTGTATCTAAAGAGTAGCCTACCAAGAAAGTCATTGTTCATTGTCTTCCTCCATCCTTTCACAACAATTTCTCTTGGGAGTTTCTCTTTTGGCACCGTCGTGCGTTTAAAAATCACCATCGGTGAAGCTTTTCTCCCGATGCCGAGCAGCTCAGAACACAGGTGAAGTGCGTTTTTTCATGCCCGGTTGTTTTCAGCGTGATGAATGATTTGCATTTATTGTAAAAAATGTCCGAGTGAGAGGCAGGTCAAATGTCAGAGGAACCTCATCCGTATTTATGATGTGGTGCGGCCCGATTCAGTGGGAGCGCGATTTAATATGAAGAGTTTCATTTGTTCACCTGAACCCGTTCGGCAATTTCATTGGTCTAATGTTATGGGGCTCAGTTTTTTTGGCTTGAAGTTTGTGAAACCGGGAAAAACCCAGGAAAAATCCATATTTTAGCCGCTTCTTTGTTTAAGCCGTGGGGTTCAAAGCGTGGAAAAAAAAGTAGCGGCTTATAGTCCGGAAAATACGGTAGATGGCTTTGTCACAATTTTGTTTGGAACAAGTTTAAAAGAAAAAAGAACCGTCATTTGGTATATACTGGGATATGCAGGCAATGAGAATGGTCTATTCTTCAAAGAGAACTAAAGGTATACTACAAATAATCTACAGTATACTTTGCACTACCAGGAATTATATCCTGTTTAATTTTTGTTTTGCCCTTATCAACATTTGGGTGTAACACGCCAAAGAAGTTCAAACAAAGGCATTATTATTGTGCTTTAATTTTTCCTTTGCCATCTCAATCAAATGAGACACCAGAACTGGAGGTTGATACAAGAAAACACCTGAATCTGACATCCTCGTGTGCTCATTGATGCCTGTAGCCTTGGTGATCACTTGCATTCCAAGAAAATCAAATTGCTGAATTTTTCTCGCAACATGAACAGCAGCCAGGTGAGTGAGCAGCAAGTAGTCTCTGCGCTTAAAAGGGTAGTCACTGAGCCTTAAAATCAGCCAGTGACTGGGAAACTTGGGCAAAAATCATTTTATACACTAGGCTTAAGGCGCTGGGGTAGACATGCAAAACCCACACTTTTCCATTACACACTTCTTTTATTCGGCTTGATTATCTGGCAGCTCAGTGTACCTTAAACTAGAGACATTAAATGTTAAGTGTGTGTTAAGATTTAAGAGTAAGGCATTTAAGAGTGATTATTCTCCAACATGTCTCATCAGTCTAGATCACTTTGCTTGTTTGAGCAATTGGGCCTTCCCTCAACACCATGGGCCTTATGTAAAGAGCTTTAAGCACCAAATAAAAGCCACTCAAAATATAGGAACATTGGAAGAGGAGAAGTTGACTTTTAACCACCACAGCTAAATATCTATGGATATATGTGTATCCATTTTCTCTTAGGAAAGTGACAGTTTATGCTTAAAAAGCATGTAAAGTTACTTGTTTGCTTTAACAATTATAGTTTAAGAAATGTTTGTATGTATGGCTGGTTTGGAAAACCCTTTATAGTGTTTAAAACTTACAAATGTTTTTATGATATGTACAGTAGATCTGAATACTTGTTACGGTCCCACCTTGGCTAGGCCTAGGGGAATGTAGGAACAATAACCATTTAGTTGTTGTGGGTTGTTTGAAAAAAAATTGTAGGACAAGAGTTTAGAGTAGTTATTACTTTAATGGTCAAGTGTAGTGCAAAGTATTCATAGGAGTCAATAAGACTAGATTCACACTGGCAAAAGAACATGGACAGTGCCAAAGAAATGAACATACCACCCTGTCCTCTACATCTGCCTCTTTTACACAAACTACCTGCATGTCTTCCCTCACCACATCCATGAACCTCCTCCTTGGCCTTCCTCTTTTCCTCCTACCTGGTGGCCCCCTCCTCAGCATTCTTCTACCAATATAATTCATGTCCCTCCTTTGCACATGTCCAAACCATCTCAATCTCACCTCCCTCACCTTGTCACCAAAACATCCTACATGCGCTGTCCCTCTAATAAACTCATTTCTAATCTTGTCCATCCTCGTCACTCCCAACGAAAACCTTAACATCTTCAGCTCTGCTACCTCCAGCTCCATCTCCTGTCTTTTACTTAATGCCACTGTCTCTAATCCATACAACATCGCAGGTCTCACCACAGTCCTATAAACTTTCCCTTTCATTCTTGCAGATACCCTACTATCACAAATCACTCCTGTCACTCTTCTCCACCCACTCCACCCTGCCTGCACTCTTTTCTTTACTTCTCTAACACACTCTCCATTACTTTGCACTGTTGACCCCAGGTACCTGAACTCCTCCACCTTTTCCAGCTCTTCTCCCTGCAACCGCATCACTCCACTGCCCTCCCTCTCATTTACACACATGTACTCTGTCTTACTAATACTGATTCTCGTTCCCCTTCTCTCTAACGCATATCTCCACCTTTCCAGGCTCTTCTCAACCTGCTCCCTACTCTCACCACAAATCACAATATCATCCGCAAACATCATAGTCCAGGGAGACTCCTGTCTGACCTCGTCCGTCAACCTGTCCATCACCACTGCAAACAGGAAAGGGCTCAGGGCCGATCCTTGATGCAGTCGAACCTTCACCCTGAACCAGTCTGTCGTACCTACTGCACACTTCACTGCCGTCACACTGTCCTCATACATGTCCTGCACCACCCTCACATACTTCTCTGACACACCTGACTGCCTCATACAATACCACAACTCCTCTCTTGGCACTCTGTCATACGCTTTCTCTAAATCCACAAATACACAATGCAATTCCTTCTGTCCTTCTCTATACTTCTCCATCAACATCCTCAAAGCAAATAAGGCATCTGTGGTGCTCTTCCTCGGCATGAAACCATACTGTTGGTGGTCACCTCTTCTCTCAGCCTGACTTCCACTACTCTTTTCCATAACTTCATGGTGTGACTGATCAACTTAATTCCCCTGTAGTTACTGCAAGACTGCACATCTCCTTTATGCTTAAAGATCGGTACCAGCACACTTCTTCTCCATTCCTCAGGCATCTTCTCACCTTCCAAAACCTGTTTAACAACCTGGACAAAAACTCCACTGCCATCTCTCCTAAACATCTCCACGCTTCTACCGGTATGTCATCTGGTCCAACCGACTTTCCACTCTTCATCCTCTTAATCGCTGCTCTCACGTCCTCCTTACTAATCCTATCTACATCCTGCTTCACCAACTCCACATCGTCCAACCTTCTTTCTCCCAATCCTTTTCTCCTTCCTTATTGTTCAACCTCTCATACAGCCCCTCTTATGCCTTTTCCTTGGCTTTCGCCACATCCCTCTTTACCTGCTGCCGCATCTCCTTGTACTCCTGCCTACTTTTCTCATCACTCTGTCTATCCCACTTCTGTTTTGCCAACCTCTTTTTCCTTATGCTCTCCTGCACTTCCTCATTCCACCACCACGTCTCCTTGTCTTGCTTTCCATTTCCAGATGTCACACCAAGTACTTTTCTAGCTGCCCTCATCATTACTGCAGTAGTTGTCCAATCATCCAACACTTCTTCAACACCACCAAACCTCTGTCTGACCTCTTCCCTGAACCACACACTACACTCTTTCTCCTTAAGTTTCCACCATCTTATTCTTCTTTCAGTCCTCACTCTCCTCCTCTTCTTCTTCGCCTCCAAAACCATCCTACAGACCACCATCCGATGCTGTCTAGCTACACTGTCCCCTGCCAACACCTTACAGTCTCCAATCTCCTTCAGGTTGCATCTTCTGCATAGCACATAGTCCACCTGTGTGCACCTTCCTCCACTCTTATACGTCACCCTATGATCCTCCTTCTTCTTAAAATAAGTGTTCACCACTGCCATTTCCATCCTTTTAGCAAAATCTACCACCATCTGCCCTTCCACATTCCTCTCCTTAAAACCATACCTACCCATCACCTCCTCATCACCTCTGTTCCCTTCACCTACATGCCCATTAAAGTCTGCCCCAATCACCAATCGTTCTTTCCTAGGTACACCATCTACCACTTCATCTAATTCACTCCAGAATCTTTCCTTCTCCTCCATCTCACAGCCAACTTGTGGAGCATAGGCACTGATGACATTTATCATCATCCCTTCAACTTCCACCTTCACGATCATCACCCTATCAGAAACTCTCTTCACCTCCACTACACTCTTACTGTACTCTTCCTTCAGAATCACCCCTACACCATTTCTCTTCCATCCACACCATGATAAAACAGTTTAAATCCACCTCCAATGTTCCTGGCCTTACTCCTTTCCACTTGGTCTCCTGAACACACAGCATATCTACCTTTCTCCTCTCCATCATATCAGCTACCTCTCTCCCTTTACCCGTCATAGTACCAACATTTAAACTACCAACCCGAACCTAAACTCTCCTACACTGCTCCTTTCCCTGCCGTCTCTGTAGACGTCTTCCTCCTCTCCTTCTCCTCCTTCGGCCAACAGTAGCCCAATTTCCACCGGTACCCTGTCAGCTAACGATACCTGTGGCGGTCGTTGTTAACCCGGGCCTCGACCGATCCGGTATGAAATTCTCATTTGTGATCCGCATATTTGATTTGGCACATGTTTTTACGCTGGATGCCCTTCCTAACGAAACCCTCCCCATTTACCCGGGCTTGGGACCGGCACTAAGAGTGCACTGGCTTGTGCATCCATAATGGCTGGGTTAGACTACACTAGGCTACGCTATCACAAAAATACAAGGGGTGGCACCTGCCCTCTAACCTAGGGTGTCTAAACAATAGTGATACCTATGTGGTGAAATGTAGGTGCGTGCACGTTCTTACCTGTTCTTAAACCAGGTGAGCTAGTATAACAGGTCAACTAACATACAGGCCAACTAGCAAACAGTTCTCTCTCTCTTCATCCTTCCCCCCAGGGTTTTAGGTGGCTGCTTTCGATCTGGAAGGCTCTGGCCAGCCTTTGCTTTCATTGGTCCTTTTTTCCCCAGGCCTCTATTACAATTACCAGGTGACTCCACCTATATACAGTATATAGTAGAGAGCCGAAGACATAGCCAACACAAGGGCGTGGGGAAATGTAGAAAAACAACAGCACAGACCCGAAAGTGCAAACTGGTTTGCGAAAAAAAAAGAACAGTATACAATACACACATTTCAATGTGTGACAGTGCAACAACATTTTCTGAATCCTTTTGTGTTTCTACAACTACTGAAGTAGTAATTCTACTTAATGGAATCGCTTCTGGAAACCGAGTAGCAGCACACAATATTGTTAATAAATGCTGATTCCCAGACTAGTTCTAGACAGAGGACCAACTCAATCAACGAGAACACGCTCAAATGGCTCCCCAAGTATAGGTATAGGGTAAAGAGGAGCTGGGTGAATAACTTAATTTGGCTTCCTAGCACACTGACAAACATGAAAAGACAGATAAAACTGCACAACATCTTTCCTGAGTGCAGGCCAAAAGAAATGTTTAAGAATATGTGAATACATTTTTGTGATGTCTATGTGTCCTGACCAAGGATGATCATGGGCTACCTGAAGTACACCTTGCTTATAAACTCAAGGTACCACAATCTAAAAGTCAGTGCGAGACCATTTTCACATTAAAATATTTTTCTCTACAAAATGTCAATTTGCTAACTCTTCATGGCTACACACAGCAAAAATACTTCTCCAGACTAGGATCAGCATTTTGAGCCTCAACAAATTGTAAACGACTAATTGGTAACTCACAATGTTGAGCCACTGTGCTGTGAATATTCATTGAAGCCACTCTGTCTAGAGAAAATACAGTGGGAGGGGGCAACACAAGCAGACTCTTTAGCAAGAAACGAATCTGATAGGTCGACCACATGCACAGGGACACAGCACATGCAGGGAACACTGTGGGGTGATCACACAACAGATCATGTGGTAAGAGACTGTCAGCAGGGCTCTCCAGAAATTCTAAGACTGGAAGGACTTTAACTCCAGCTATGTCATTCCCTAATATGAAAGTACCACCATCGACAGGTAAAGAATGACATCCCGCTACTTTATATATCCCTGTAGCTAGACTTGAACGCAAGTACAGTGAAGTATAGTAAATAGCAAAGTATAAAAAAAGTATAGCAAGTGTAGTGAAGAGGAACCTTAATGTACTGCATGGTAATCCCCTTACAAAATGCATGTGTTCCTCAAAAGGACTAGTCTGAAAAAGATAAAACACCAGTTGATATGAATGACTGAGTAGTGCCAGTATCACAAAGAATTTTTACAGGTAGTTTGATCTTTCCCAACTAAAGAACATGTACCATCTGTTACAAATGGCTGGTAAAATGAATCAAGAGATTCTTCAATATCCTGTCCAAAAAAACCTGGAGCAGTACTAAGGGTTTTCACTAATGCAATTTGTTGGTTATGACTACAAGCTTGTTTCTGCCTGTCTTGCTTCTGTTTTAAACTTGCACAATTTGCAATTACATGGCCAGGCATATGACAGTAAAAACATCGAGTATAGCTAGGAGGGGAATTAGACCGACTAGGCCAAGTTGTCTTTAACTGCTGATCAGTGTTTACCGAAGTTTCTACCTCAGTCTGCTTAAATACATTCTTATGAATCAACACAACTCAGTACAAGTACAGCAGCTTCCGAAACATTTATGTGGACCACAACACAATCAGGTAGACAATTCTTAAATTCCTCAAGCAACATAAGCTCCCTCAAGGAGTCAAAATCATTAGCTTTACTGGAAGCACACCTGTTTCCTTCTCTCGGGCAAACTCTACAAAGTTATGTGAAGGAAGTTTCCTAAGGATCCTGAACCTTTGCCTGTTAGCACAGAGTATAGCCGCTTTAACTACCTCATAGAAGTCAAGAAAGAACTCAAGAAAGTCCACACATCTTTTAGCCAATTTAAGGCTATAGCTATACGCCCAAAAACACCGAAATAAGTGTCTACTTCACTTCACAAAAGAGGAACCAACACAATGTTTTTGCTACATCAAAAGCAGGTGGATGGGACAGAGCAAGCAGACCGAGGCATAGGGACAGGCCTTACAGGAGATGCAGTGGCAGAGAAGGGGAAGACAGGTTAGCCAAGTGGGCAGTGGACATTGAAGAGATCTTCAATGCTTCTAACTCCACTTGCCTTAATCGGACTTCCTGATCTACCTCGAGTTCCATCTTATGCACAGCTATCCTAAACTCCATCTCTGCTTATGTGCTTCTGTTTTTTCTTGAGCATCCAATTGGAGATGTGCAATGCACACTTTGACACAGGCCTCATCCTTTGATCCTGCTGACAAAGAAGGAGAAAATGGGTCAAAGCAGGGTAAGGTAGCTCTGGCTTCAACCACCGGCTCAACCATCTCTGCTTCTGAAGTCCCAAAAGCAACATCAGTGTTTTCCACACCACTAGCCACAGTTGTATCAACATGTGGTGAGAGTTAAAGAACCCCTAACTTACACAGCTTAGCAAGAACCTTACCCTTAATCTCTTTTCTTACCACTCATAGAAACCGGTACACTATAGTGTGCAGCTATTTCTAATAGGTCATCCTTCCAACACCTTTCAAAAACATCCAGACTTGAAGAAGCAACAAAGACCTGGAGATCAAAGGTTGCCATGACTATTGACCAGTCAAGCAGAACTCACAATGAACCATAAATTCAACAACCAACTCTATTCTATAGCCCCCTCTCCTTACATTACCACCTTGGCTAGGCCTAGGGGAGTGTGGGAACAATAACCTTTTAGTTGTTGCGGGTTGTTTGGAAGAAAATAGTAGGAATAGTAGTAAATTCTTCAGTTGGCTCCCCACATGCATCGATTAGCCTTTGCCACCCATGACCCTGTCACAGGTTCACCACTGTTCCTTCCTTGGACCACTTTGGATATATGTAAAAAAAAATGTATATGTCCCTTTTCCTTTTTACATTTACATTTGTCCAGAGCAACGGAAAAAAGTGCTTTGAGTCTCTAGGAATGAATAAATCTACACTGCTACGCTATATTACAAACTTAAGATAAATCAGTCTACAACTCTGTTGATTTAACATTTTTTTTAAACAAAGCAAACTTTTAAAGTGCTAGTTTAAGTGTTTCAGGAAGAGGTAGTTCTTCAACCGTCGCTTAAAGACAGGGACTCCGCTGTTCAGACATCTAGGGAAGTTCATTTCACCACCTCGGTGCCAGAACAGAGAAGAGCCTTGAAGTATATTTACCTCTAATTTTGAAAGAAGGTGGTACCAGTCGAGCAGTGCTGGAGGTTCTTAGACAGCATTGTGCAGTGCAAGGTGTTGAGGTCTGAGGTAAGATGGAGATGGTCCATTTTTGGCCTTGTAGGCAAGCATCAGTGTTCTGAATCTGATTCATGAAGCTACTAGAAGTGGAGGGAGCACAGCAGTGGGGTGGTGTGGGAGAACTTGGGCAGGTTGAACACACAGCTGCGTTTTGGATCATTTGCAGTGGAAAAATAGCGTTCAGAGGAAGACCTGCCAGCAGAGAGTTGCACTAGTCCAGTCTCAAAATGACAATAGACTGAACAAGCACCTGGGCAGACTGCATGGACAGAAATGTTAGAATCCTTCTAATGTTGTAGAGAAGAAATTCACAAGAACAAGCCACATTAGCAACATGTAAGGAATTTCCCATGGAATGCAAGTATCCTAAAAAGGTGCATTTGTTAAACTGGTTTGTTACCCAACATGATCTTTGCAAACAGGCAGCCAACTAAATACATAAAACTAAATAGAGTTTTCAATACAAATAATGTTGGTAAAATATTGTATATTTAAGATTTTTAAAGTAAAGATTGTCATCAAGAAAAAGTACTGGCAGAAAGCCTCCAAAATAAAATACCATTTGTGCGATTTATTATGGTTTATTCAAAATGTAGATGCAGTGTTATCCAATAGGATTTCCACACTGCCATGCCGACACATGGAATACTGAAAGTTCCTCCACACAGCAGCCATCATATTCAGTAAAGCAGGGTATAGCAATACATGAAATATACATAAGCGCTGAACTCTGCATTGAGCATTCTCTTTTGCACTACACATGCTGCAGGCTGAACTGCACATTAATTACACTGCAGTATGGAAAATATTCAATACACAGAAAAATACACAAAATATTGTATTATATACTTTTAAAGAATTGAAAATATACATATAATCATTTAAATATTCTACTATTCTTAATTTATATTTACATTTTTGGCCTGTCTGACTGACTAATTCACTGGCTGGCACTTAAAGTCAATCAGCAATCTATAGTTAAACTCAGAATTAGGAGTAAAACACCTCACTATCACATTTTCCACATATTTTAACAAAATTCTTAAAGAATTATCCTCCTATGCAAGAACTATCTAGTATTACTCATTTACAAGCAGTCAGATGAATATAAAGTATTGAGGTTAATACATATGCACATTTGGGTTTCTCTGCATGCCAGCTCGGAAACTGTTTATTGTCCATGTCTGTAAGATTGCTATTAAACAACTGATCTAGGACTAACTGAGCAATCTAAACTAACAAACAGAATTTTGTTAGTTATAAAACAAACCATGTAACGACATTTTGCACGATATATGGAGAAATCTCTCAAAATAGTATGCAATAATATTGTCCACATTTCTAAATTCTACATATTTCCCAAATTTGTTTTTGAGACAATGAGATAAACACTCAGTTAATTAATGTGTCTTTGATACATTTTAAAAAGCAACCAATGAGCCATTAAAACACCATAAAACAGAGTGACAGCAAAACTGCTGATATTATGAGATAAATTGTCATTATAAGAAAGAACAAATCAAAGACAAGAGAGAATTAATTCATAGTAGTTGCATAGTTGGTTCTGGATGTGTGCATTGTCAGACGAATACATATAAAAAAGGATTAATAGCATTTTCCCCATATTAATTTCAACCAAACAAAATAAGACAATGACTCTATTAAGGTCATATTAAATACAAAATGTTCTATTAAAGATCAGGCATAATGTGCAGAGCATTAAAGAGATAGAGTGATGGGCAAATAAGAGAGCGAGAGAGAGAGAGAGAGAGAGAGAGAGAGAGAGAGAGAGAGAGAGAGAGAGAGAGAGAGAGTGCAAGAGAGAGACAAGCAATAAGGTATTAACACGTTAAGCAGCCCAGGTTTCATTACTGGTGTTTCATTACTGCCACAGCTTGAAAAGCAATTTGAAATCAGTCCATGTTGTTTTTTTAATCTTTTAAAATTTTCTCCGGTGCAAGCAGGATTTAAATGCGCATGCTCTGTGTACGGTAATGTTTTTCTGCAACTGATACAGAAGGAGATTGCAAAGAAACAAAGCCCATCCAACAATCCACCCACAAAACAACCCGAAAATAAATTAAACTGACAGCCACCAGTTTTCTAATCCAGTGAGCTTTCTGATCCAATTATTTTATGTTTGACAGAGTTTCTCTCATTCATCACCTAAACATACTACACATTCAGTGCTACACATGCACATAATGTAGGTTTCACCATATTTATCCGACCAATTAAAACATTTCAATCCTAAATATTATTCCTAAACTTTCCAGCCACACAGACTAAAAACTAAAATAATTTAGGTTTGTACTTTTTATACTTTTAAGCTAAAATGTTTGTGGAATTCTCAAAACTAATTGTGGAGAATGTCTCTAATTTTCAATGACAGCAGCTCTGATAGTAGTTTGGTCTGTGATTCTAATCATAGGTTTATATCAATAAGCTTGTTCTAATACATTATTGTGATAGCTATACAAAGTGGAGTTAAAGTAAAGCCCAACATAATCCACATAATCCAACACTAATAATAAAGGAATAAAATGTGTATAGAAAATTATATATAGGTGAACTCTTATATAAAGGAATTTATATAAAGAAATATTTATTTAAATGAAGATGTTTCACAAAGTTACTACAAACAGCTAAAAATTATAATGCTACATTTTATTTTAAAAAATATACATTTTCCACTGCACTGTGATCTGCTATACATATAGAAAAAAAACACATCTGAGGTAGCAATGCTATTCCATTATAAAACAACACACCCAATGTACCTTATTACTATTAAAATTTCCAGTCAGCTTGATGAAAAAAACAAAAAATGTAATACTATAACAACTTGAATAGTATTTGATGGCTATTCTTAATGTAATTAAATATTCATAAAACTGTTCTATTCATATACTGTATGGCATGGACACTTAGAAGAATAGCCTGATTCATCATTTTTTTTTTTTGCAGCTTTTTCACAACTGTGTTTATTGTTTATGTCTGAATGTACCAATATCGTGGAAAAGCAGGGTGTGTGAATTTTTGTACACATTCACTAGCAGACAGCTGCAGTTCTGTTTAGTCCTGCTGTTAACACATGGAACACGGTAGAGTCAGTGTTTCTGTGCTGATGTGAACTGACAAGCTGGTTAGACTAAATGGGTGGTGTTTTTTTTTTTTGTTTGTACTGCAACAAAAACTTTGGAAGAGTTAATAATTCAGCCCAAAAAGACAGTTTTAACAGAAAAGTGAGCACTGGCGGTGTAAACTGCCTAAAAATAAAGGACAATAATAGTATCCTTTGTAAAGACATCAGCTGCAATATATCTGTGTGTGTGTGTGTGTGTGTGTGTGTGTGTGTGTGTGTGTGTGTGTGTGTGTGTGTGTCTGTGTGTGTGAGCGACTAAATGCTGGCATGTCTGTGAATTGAATAGCCACACACAGTGATATGCTCTTTATATACAGACGTCACAGTCACGGTACGGCAGAGCCCATCTCTGGCAGTACACAGCATTACGCACAGCCAGTGGGTATATTTGGAAACACTCAGGCAACACTGCACAGCATGCTCTGATCAAATGGTTTATTCAGTATGTGTGTTCAAGTGTGTATGTGTGTGTGTGCCGCCATGTGTGTGTCGTGCATGCGTTTGTGTGTGTGTGTGTGTGTGTGTGTGTGTGTGTGTGTGTGTGTGTGTGAGTGTGCGTGTGTGCTCACTTATCCATTGCTAGGCTGATCACACAGTTTTTTTGGCTTGTGTAATTATCAGTATAATGATTACGCCTCTTATATTTAGCGTTTTTCTCATCTTACTGCACATCAGTGATGCTCTGCAAAGCTTTTTGTGGAGACTGATAAACTGCAAAAAGACAAATGGATAAATGTTCTGTGGATTTTTCCATTGGGGCTACACAAGGGACTCTATTTTTATTCTCTCTTATTGAGCACATGCTGCACCTGTGAACACCGAATCTTGGTAATGTTGTCTTTTTCGTTCGGAGAGAGGAATGAGGAGCCCATTTTGTAGTAAAAAGTAAAAAGTAAAAAAGGGGTTAAAAAATAATTTATTGCATAGTTTCTGGGAAATTATAATGGAGACTGTGTGAACAGACCCAATACAATACCTGGAACGAGAATGACCTTTTCATTATATGGTGCAATGACAGACTTTGAGAGATGGGTGATGTTAAACGTTAGTGCAATAACATACTACCTATAACCTGAAGTAATTGAAGAACTTGGAGAATAATGTGCTTGGAAACTAGAGTGATTCAGTAATAAATGCTCTATTAGAAATTGAGGCAGTAGCTAAAATAAATAAAAAACTGCAGTCAGTACAGGATAAAAAATCATGAGTAGGTTAAAAATGTCAGTCAGCAAAAGATGTAAAAAGTTACTTACAGTACAAGTACAGTAAAATTACTGGTATTTAGATTCAGATTACACAAAACCTAAAGTGGGCTTCCCAGATTATTACAATTATTACATTTTACTAAAATATAAAGAACATCTGCACACAAGGATAAGCTGACAAAGCACCTATCTGCAATAGTTATTGCTTGTGTTAATTCATAATTTTATACATATTATATTTATATTAACATTTCAGACAATGGCATGAACTTCCTACTGTGTCTTGTGCTAAAGCTATAATGCACAATAAAAAAGAAACTGAATGTGAAGTGCAATGTCAGAATCTGTTTTAACTGTTGATGTATTGTAAATAGAAATTGACGTAAATGGCCAAGTGTACTGTAGTTATTGCAGTGTAATCTGACAAACTAAATACTTTTTACTGTGATTTTAATATGAGATGCTTTCTGTACATCCATATTTTAACTCAATGAAATTCCTGAAACACGCTGTACATTACAGCCTATGTAGACCTCTCATGGAAAATATGAATCTCTCATCTGAGAGAATTATATTTGATTTGATTCCTACATAGCCTGAACACTAGCAGTGTAGATATATGGTTTTGAGTATAAAGAAATAATATAGATACATATGGCTAGATCTGAAACAGACTGACAGCCTTGGGAGGCACTGAGGGGGCATGATTGAGGTGACACTGAACATGGCTTTGGTCAGACAGCAGCGTGTAAATTGGCACAATGGGAGATGGAGTCATAGGGAATAAGAGCTGCTCTGTCGTCAGCCTCACTAATGACATGTCACAGCGCAAACCAAAGAAATAAAAAAAGAGAGAAAAAGACAGACAGACACAATGACTAATAGAGAGAGTGAAAATGGGGCGGGGGTTGACTTGAAACGAGACTAAAGATGCACACAGGAATGCACATACACACAAACGCACCCATATATGCATAGCTGCACAAGTCAATTTGGCAAAGATGCATGAATAAAGCTAATCTCTAAGATAAAAACAATAGCAATCCATCTTTTAGTTGAATTTGGGGGTGGGGGTTGGGATAGGGTTTAAGTGTGTATTCTATTGCTCCCTATCTATCCTGCTCATGCAAACACACTGCCATACAAACAAATCAAAACCCTCCTCATGCAAAAACATATACATTCAAAGACACAGAAAAATTCACTCCCTGCTAAAAATAGCAGAACTCAAATGCAAAAACTTAGGTCATATTTTACATGCAATCTCAACATAGTGACTGGAAGGCTGGGTGGTGGCAGAGAAAATGTTTGATGAGAAAAAGGATCACACACTGATGCTGTGCGTGTGTTTCTGCCACTCCTGGCAGTGGCTCTCTACTATTGTACTACAATATGCAGCATTCTGCCAGGTTTGGTGTGTGGGTTAGTGTGTGTGTGTGTGTGTGTGTGTGTGTGTGTGTGTGTGTGTGTGTGTGTGTGTGTGCAATTCTGAGCA
The DNA here is from genome assembly GCF_014805685.1 of Silurus meridionalis. Lineage (NCBI taxonomy): Eukaryota > Metazoa > Chordata > Actinopteri > Siluriformes > Siluridae > Silurus > Silurus meridionalis. Next base: position 9,292,468 of record NC_060899.1, read on the forward strand.
GGCTCGTATGGTAATCAAGGAGTCTCTGGCTCAGTTACGGAGGTACAAGGGTGCTTCACTAAATAGAGTTTAAAAATCTGCAACATCACACTTTGAAAATGCCCCTTGCTCTACTCTTTCACAAGTTCACACACACACACACACACACACACACACACACACACACACACACACACACACACAAACACCAAAAGAAAAAAAAGATTCCCCTCCAGCTCTTTAGGAGTCGATATAGAGTGAAAGAGAGAATTAGAGGTTCTCTCAGACATGTACCATCAGCCCACATACCTAAATCAGAAGTAGGCATCGAAAATGTTTTCAACCAGCAACACATGCATTAATGAAACGTTCCTTACACAGCTACTGGAGCAATAAGCCTGCAAAGTGACACAAATATATGATCAGATAGTAACTATATTCAGAGGTTCAGAGGTCCTAATGAAGTGTGTTGTTGTAAAAAAGCTATGACTAACTTTACACTGGAGATTTACTGGAACCCAAATATAATGTGGAACTGGTGAATGTTATAGATAGATCGAGGTTGGCTGATACATACAGTATATTAAAAAAGTAGGCTTTAGTCTATAGCTCTTTGTCATACATTATGCTATTCATCAGAACATAAAATTCGCCTTTGCTGTGTGTTCTGTGAAACCACCCTCATCACTAAAAAGAACACCCTACACTAGGAAAGTGCAAGTGTCTTTAGCCACACTGTCCAGAGTCCAAAAAAAAGACAAATAATGAAAGCAAAAGACAGACTAATAAATGATGCAGTGCTAAAGACTTTTTAAAATAGTGCATTCATATGCATAGTTACAGAAGAGGGAAGACAGGCATTTGCTTGGGGTCCCAGTTCCTGAGAGTAATGTAGAATGTTATACCTGGAACCCAAAAAAGTTGTGTTTACATTTCAAATTTGTGACATATGATATTTATTGTCTAAAGTTACTAAAATGTGACATTTATCTTTTGTTTTTCTTTAAAAAATTTACTTATCTGCTTCAGAGCCAGAAAGGAAAGAAAAATAAATAAAACAAAAGGAAAGGAGTAAGCAGAACAGTGGGAAGTGGTGGAGATAAACTAATAATGAAAGGATGACCGTAGGCATTTATACACTGGCTCAGAATGACATGATTTAACAATTCATGGAGTAAAGCTTGCCCAAACACCAAATGTGCTGTGACTGGTACTACACTAATGCTGTTTTTGGTAAGTCCTTTTTCCCATGTGATATAAAAATAAGTTGTAAAGTTGCAGAACTGCCTTCTGCAGATCAAACCATGACTGATAGTGTGTACTGAGTATCAGTCTCAATGTATTGCATCTCAGGGATCTCTTACACACTATCATAAATTATTCATCTGAGTTTGTTCTGCAGGGTGAATTAAAATGCTGCATGTTCACATATATCACGGTAATATCTACGTAAACTGCATTAGCTAGCCATTTGCCAGAGATATAGCTATACCATTGAATCAGAGTGGAGGTTGCATTCAACTTTTATTCACAAGCTGTTCCTACACCTCTCCAGAGGACCACAAATTCCTGCTTCTATGCAAAAGAAGCCTCTGGTGTGCTAACACCCAAAAATCAAACAGGTTGGTTAAGGTAATCCAACAGCACTCTGTGAACAAAAAACCCAAAACAACAGTTAGTGACATCACTAACAACACCCACAGGACAAGAGTGAAGGTACTGTATCACAATCAAAGAAGAAATATAGAAATATCATATTCAAAGACAAAATATAGAAAGCAGTGATAAGTAGTAAGAATGAGAAAACCAGATTGGGAATGTGAAAAAATAATAATAATAACAGAGGTGAGTCATAAAAATTCAAAATCCAAAATGTGAAGAAAGAATTTATTTGTTATGATCTACATACAAACTCACTGGTAAAGCATGGCAAAGGCATTGTCATGGCTTAGATTTGCAGGACTGCTTCTGCATTTCAACACCCGAAGAGGCAACTAAAAGAGGAAACTACCCAAATCAAAACATCAAAGCAAGATATGTCACCAAATATTTAGTGTTATATGCTTAATTTACTTGAAGACTGTTCCTTGTGTGGTCTGTTATCAACCATGCATTGTTCTACATTGTTGAACACATCTAGAGGTAAATATCAGGAAATAAATGCGGAATTGTTTATCCATCCTGTCTTAACATTTATATAAATAATAAAATAGGTCCATTAGTTTTGAAGGGGACTATATATGAAATGTATTTTTGTAATACCTGCCATTCAAAAAAAAAAAAAAAAAAAAAAAAAAAAAAATATATATATATATATATATATATATATATATATATATATATATATATATATATATATATATATATATATATATAATATATATATTTTTTTTCTACTAAAAATATTAATAAAAGTTTAATTTATGTTTAATAAATATTAATATTATTTGTATTAAAGCCTAAATGTTTTTGCGATCTCGAGTTTTCTATGTTCTATTATATTGAGACTGTACATTAACTTCCCTGATGTGAATTTCATTAATTTTGTAAAATGCTATATGTTTAAGAAATATGATCATTGAAAACTGAACAGTGATAATTGATAAAGTGCTTAATTTATAAACAGAAACTGTTCCCTAATCTGCAATGTAAATTAATAACAATGATTTATCATAGAACTTAGCCCTTCCATTGACCCTGCCGTTACTCTTTATAAACATTATGATCTGTATTACCAGGCACCAGTTACATCAATTTTTGTCTTGGTCTTATGTGACACATATTTCTCACAAAAATGTACTATTATGTAAGAATTGCAGAATTACTTGTAAAAAATTTCTCTCAGGTAAAAAGAAAAATAAAAAAACATCTTTTGCAGGCTACACAATCTGACACTGCATGCAATTACACGCTGTAATAGGGCAGTGCTTTCTGTTTAGTACAACGCTAGAACATAGAGGTGTTAATTACCTGCAAGTAGCAAGCCTTTACCATGGAAACACACATTGCCATAGTAACAGAAAAGAGAAAAATAGCACCAACCATTGGTGTTTTGATGTTGAATGACTGGGAGATGGCACTATCAGAAGTGCAAATGAAACATGTGTGCATTACTTTCTCTCAGAACAAGATGCTGCACAAGGGGGAAGAGGAAAAAGAGAGGCGTGAGTGAATCAGTTTGTGCATGTGTGTTCCGCCGCCCGCAGCATACCCGTTGGACTGTGATTCACAGCTAAAACTTGGCTTGTCTCCAGTTTGTTTAAAGTAAGCTGCAAAACCTAAACTGGCAGATTGGCAACACAGACCACAATGACAAACCTGTCCAACTAAAAGTACTTGAAAGAGCTTCAGATCATTAGAAGACAGTAACAGAGATAACGCCAAAACACCTAGTAGGCATATTGGCAATTACAAGTCACTGAAACAGCTGCTATTAATAAAGCTGTAGTGAAAGGTTATTAGATATCTTATCTTGCCATAGTAAAGGAAATGACAAAATAGCACCAACTGCCAATGTTTTGATGTTGAATGGGAGATGGCACAGTCAGAAGTGCAAATAGAACATATGTTTCTTTCAGAACTAGATGCTGCACTAAGGGGAAGAGGAAAAGATGGGCATATAGGCAATTACAAGTCATTTAAACAGCTAATTGTAATGAAGCTGTAGTGAAATGTTATCTTAGTAGTGTACAAAAAATTCAAGGAAAGATATCCTTCTATCCTCCTATCTTCTTCTGCCCTTGACCAGTTAAAAGTCAGCCACTTTGAGCGTATGTGTGCAGTGCCAGCAAAACCATTAGATGAATTATTAACAAAGCTCTACGTTAAACAGCCTGCGGTCATCTTCAGCTCTGTGACAAAAAGAGTGAGAGAACAGAAAAGCAGTCAGTGGAAATAAAACCAGGTTAAAAACAACTTTAGAAGACAGGACTGGTAATGCAGTAATATCAATCAACATGCCAGGACACATTTACAGTAATATCAAGTACACCCTGGAAACAAATGAGCCAGGGAAAGATAAATGATCTCAAAATATCTTTAGCCATATTGAGTGCACTTATTGATTGTTTTGTGAAAAATTACAAACTCCAACATAAAACTCCAACTTTCAAATTCTCAGAGAGTTCTTTGCCATTAGGTGTTATGTTGAACCAGTGGCGGGCCGTGAATTTGGTACCTGGGCCTTCAGTGAGGACTTACCCAACTTAATTCACCTCTTAATACCGCCACTATAAGGTTGATTATAGAAACCATCTATACTATATATGTTTTTATACTATAAAAACATAATATAACAACACGTGGCATTACAGAGAGAGAGGCATTTCACATGGAGGGTGAATACCATTTGACTGAAGCAAGAAACCCAGTTAAGACCCGTTGTTAATAATTTCTATGGCCAAAGAGCCAGCAGTATTAACTTTGCAGGCCCTGGGCAGATTAGATTGACATGGCAGCACAAAAACATGAACTGGATGAATAGGACATGTGGCTTGGCATGATTAAGAGGCATACCGCTGTAATCACTTAAGGTGTACTCACTATTGTTGCCAGCTATTTTGACAATAATGGCTGTAAAGCTGCACAGTGACTACTCTAAAATATTTTCAAGTTTTATTTCTATAATATTGTCCCTTGAGAAGAAATACTAAAATGGTTGATGAAATGTGAGGGGTTCGATCATTTATTAATTTTTTTATTATTTTAATTCTTCTTCTTCTTTCGGCTGCTCCTGTTAGGGGGTTCCACAGCAGATCATCTGTCTCCATACTACCCTGTCCTCTACATCTGATCTTTCAGAACTACCTGCATGTCTTCTTTTACCACACCTTTAAACCTCCTCCGAGGCCCTTCTCTTTTTCTCCTTCATGGCAGCTCCATCCTTAGCATTCTTATACCGATAAAGCCCATGTCCCCCTCTGCATATGTCCAAACAATCTCAATCATGTCTCCCTCACCTTGTCTGCAAAATGTCCTACATGTGTGGTCTCTAATAAACTAATTTCTAATCCTGTCCATCCTTGTCACTCCTAATGAAAATCTCAGTACATTCACCTCTGCCAGCTCCAGCTCCTGTCTTTAAGTCAATGCCTCTAAACCACGCAACATAGCAGGTCTTACCACAGTCCTATAAACTTTCCTATCCTTTTCACTCTGGCAGATATCCTATCAAAAATCACTCCTGCCACTCTTCTCCAATCACTTCACCCTGCGTGCACTCTTTTCTTCACCTCTCTAACACACTATCTATTACATTGCACTATTGACCCCGGTACCCAAACTCATCCACCTTCACCACCTCTTCTCCCTGCAACTGCACCACTCCCCTGCCCTCCCTCTCATTCCCCTTCTCTCCAGCGCATACCTTACCATAGCCATCCTAAAGACCACCATACAATGCTGTTTAGCTATACTGTCCCCTGCAAACAACTTACAGTCTCAAAACTCCTTTAGGTTGCATCTTTTGCATAGAATATAGTCCACCTCTGTGCACCTTTCTTATATGTCACCCTATGCTCATCCTTCTCCCTAAAATAAGTATTTACCACTACCACTTTCCAACCTTTTAGCAAAATCTACCACCATCTGCGCTTCCACATCCCTCTCCTTAGGGCCGTACCTACCCATCACCTCCCCATTACCTCTGTTCCCTTCACCAACATGCCTATTGAAGTCTGCCCCAATCACCAGTCTTTCTGTCCTAGGTACACCATCTACCAATTCATCTCACTCACTCCAGAAACTTTCCTTTTCCTCCATCTCACAACCCACTTGAGCATAAGCAGTATTTCAGTATTACCCCTAAACCATTTCTTTTTTCACCCACATAATGATAGAACAGTTTAAACCTCCTCCAATGTTCCTGGCCTTACTCCCTTTCCACTTGTTCATAGTAAGTAAAAAGAACTCAAGATTGCAGCACTAAAAGTACATTTACCTCTCAGCAGTGTTGGAATTAAGGAGGCTGCCTTTTTTTAAATGCACTACTGCTCCCCTGGGTGACTCATATCGGACGACTGTAAATAATGGCCTCTGGGTTGAGCAATGCAGTGTAACAGAGTGTGAAGAACGAATGATCTGTACTCTTGCGTGCAAGCCTGGCACGAGTCAAACAAACAGTCAGATGTCACCAAGAGCAATAACAAAGTAATGACTTTGAACTCACTAAGCAAACAAACAGATTTTCTTTTTAATTTGTATGTGATATTTAGGCACTTGACATGGTTTATTAGGTTAAAATTGTTGATCAGATATTCTATTTGCATTGCAAATCAGCTTTTGTAACATTACTTATGTTGGATCTTATATTAAAAGCAATTTATTACAGAAACAGCACACTGTTACTTATCACAAAAGAAGTGGTATAAGTAATGGCACACAGTGCTCTGCCATAGACCAGTGAGCACTTTAAATATATTCTGTATTCAGATAAGATTTTTATATAAAGAATAAATCCATTGAATTGAATCATTGTGGATATGAGAGAAAAGGAATATGCTGTCAGCTTTATGAAACACTGGTTCCTTTTGATCACTTGCACTTGCACTTTATAATGTCACAATGACAGGTTTGGGAGAATAGAGAGGTGAATGTGGTAAAGCTGAAAGGGCTAAGTGGACACAAAGGAAAACATTTAGTCTGAGTAATTGATAGAACCCAAAATTACCTAACGAACTAATGTACAGTTAAACTACAGACCTGTATACCCAGAAACAGATACAGACAAAAAAGATCCTCTGGGGTTTTGCAAAAAAAAAAAAAAAAAGCTCTCTTGTGGTAAAGGAAGTAAACCAGCTTAATACAAAAATACGTTCACTACAGTAAATTACAGTGTTTGCAAAAGGTAATAATGGAGCAGGATAAATACAAGATGGAAAATTCCTCCCTATTCTTGCGCTTCCTGTAGAAGCCAGCTTCACTTAGCGATCAAATGTAGTTATGCATACTTGGTCACAGAGTACTATATCAGTCCTTACCCAACATCATGAATAATAATAAAAATAAATAAGTAACAGCTTTTTCATTTCAGACTATTAATATATGTGCATGGGAAAAAAAGAGTATTGTGTGTCACATATCAGGGTGAATTTGCATATAAGTAAACACATTCACACACTTGTTGTAGCCCTAAGGAAAAGGTGAGAGGGTAACAATTACCACAATGAATGAACAATGCCTCTGAAAACTATAGAGAATTTTTTGAAACTGCTAGGAGAGCAGGAAATGAAAGCATAAACTGAACTGAAGGTATTGTTTTTAGTAAGTACGTGCTGCATCAAGAGGGTCATTGCAAGCCTGTCTTTTCTCTCTCAATGTCTGCTGCTATGAGGATGCTAATGAGCTTGCACATGTATTCATACACAGACATACACTGAATAGGACTTGCATTAAAGTGTGTTCCTGTGTGTTCCTGTGTGTTCCAGTTGTTCGTGTTCCAGTTGTTCGAAGGCACTCAAAACAATATAAATTCTTCATGGCATGGATTCACAAGATTTGAAACAATCCCTTGAGATTCTGGTTTATATTGACATGATTGCATCTTATAAGTCCTGTAGATTTTTGGGTACAATTTTAATGCTGTGAATTCCCATTTTACCACATCCCAAATGTGATTTGAAAGGCCACTGAAGAACAGTGAACTTACTCTCAACAAATGTGAAATTACTTTTGCTTTGTGACATGGTGCATTAACATTTTGCAAGGAGTCATTAAATAATGAATTGTGGGCATGAAGAACTGCACGTGGTCAGCAACAATACTCAAACAGACTTTGGCATTGAAACAATGATTTATTGGTATTAACAGGCACATAGTGTGGCAAAAAAAGAATTACACACACAAATATACCATCTTGCACCAAATTCTAACCTTATCATCTGTGTGCCACTGCAGAAATTAAGATTTCTCAAACCAGGCTGCAGTTTTCCAGGGTATAACTGTCCGGTTTTGGTGAGCCTGTGCCAACTGCAGCTTTAGCTGTCTGTTCTTAGTAGCAAAAATTAAACCTAATGTTGTCTTCTACTTTTGTAGTTTATCTGACTAAAGGTATAAGATGGTGGCATTTTGAGATGCTTTACTGATTATTTTATCAAGTATTTTCTGTAGCCTTTCTGTCAGCTCAAATCAGCCTGGCCATTGATCTCTTTTATCAATAAGGTTTTTCTGTCTGCAGAAAAGCCACTATCTGGGTGTTTTTGCTTTATTGCACCATCCTGTGTAAACTCTAAATACTTTTGTATGTGTGTAAATCCCAGCATATCAGACAAAATCCACTTTTATGACCCACAAACTAGTCACTCAAAATCACTGGGATCACATTTTATCCCAAATCTGATGTTTAAAGTAAACATTACTCAAAGTTGCTTGCTCATATCTTAATTATTTTATGTATTGCACTGCTGTCACACAACTGACTCACTGCACAACTACATGAAAGAGTAGGTCTACAGGTATTTTTAATAAAGACACTGTGGCATGGTTCATACAAGAAGCCAAATAAATGTGAAAATTAACCACAATTGTTAAATAGGACACAGAAACAATATATCCTTATTCATTCATTTAAAAATGAATTAATAATACAGTACATCATATATTAGATCTTAGTAGCCAAATCAGTGGAAATTGCACATATATTCAATATAGGTTTCTCATAGACAATTCATAAAATCAGTTTACACTATCCCTTTGTGCAGTTTTCTTTACTGTATTACAGAAAAAATAATTTGCATCATTATACTTCTGCAGCCTGGCACTTCAGAAATGCTGTCAGAAATGTGCATTTATGAGGGACCTTGTTTGTTCTGACCTTGCATCTGGAACATTATGATAAATATCCTGATAAAATCAAATGTTCCAATCTCATGGGTTGAAGACATTGTCAGTATGTAAAAGACAACCTGGGAATCACTTGGATACCCTTTTCTACTCCTCAAGTTCAAGTATGCATAGATTTGCCAACGAGAGGTGTGCACTAAACTGAATGTATAATCAAAAATTCCTTATTCCCAACAGTTATGACCAATCCCAGCTGCTCCAACAGTTATGTTTTCATGCCCTTGCAGTATTTTCTGATAACTTTGGTTTCCATGATAAAACGGGATTGAATATGACAGAATGAAATGGCTTATGTGGCACTACACAGGCAATACCAATACATTCCCATATTAACACACACATGGTCTTACTGTGTTCAGTGATCAGACACATCTGATCACCTCTTCACTTGATGCAATCGTCTTTGACGGTTCGATTTCTCTCGTTATCTCAATTTGAGATAAAGCTGTGGGGATGCAGTCTGTTTTCTCTCAACATAACAGACCCCTTATTCTCATAACTTTGGCAAGAAGAGATTTGGTCATGCAGAATGCCTTTAAGCATGCGGGCCACCTTAATGCTGAAAATGTGCAACAGCTATGTGCTCACTGGCCATCTAAGAAGGCAGTGTCTGACTCATGGCAGCTCATCTAAAATCAATGATTCAGGTGTTGAGACTATACTATATAAAGGCTCATATCTTTCAACAATGGCCATCTTAGTAACTAGTCATCTTCCATGTATAGCACTGTACAAGGACGAGAATGCTGTATCTACATCTACAAGGGACATTCTTTTAGAAGGATAATGCAGTCAAATCACAATCATGTTCAACTTCAGTTTCAAAAACATCTAGAAATGGGCACGCCCTTTTCACTATATAGCAAATATAGATGTTAAATATATCACCAACATATACTAAACTAGGCATGGCAACAACTCCTAAAATAGCAGTCCATGTTAGATTGGATGGTGCAAAACAATCCTGCAAATCTACAGCCAGGGTGCTCTTTGGTTTTAAAGAAACCCTGGGTGTGGACATCATATTTTGCCTGACGCCATATTATGCCTGACTGCTAAGTTAAATTTCCAGCTACCTGCATATTTGGCATATACATTTATTCTGATTCTGATTCTGACACGAAAGTGAAGGTTTCAGAAACGTGATGAAACAGACAGAGAAAAACTCAGCAAGTTAATCTCAGGCTCTAGTTTGCAAGAGATACAAGGCTTTTCTAACCAAAAGAATCAGCTTGGGAGCACTTCCCAATTGGAAAGTGATGGTCAATGCAGATACTTGCTTTTCAGGCTTGGAAGCAATGTTGTGCAGGGTGAAAGATGAGGACACGTGACCACATCAAGGTGCTGGAATTGAGGACAATCTATTAAGTCCTTAAATCTGGCCTATTCTTATAGTCCTGAGGAAGGACAAGGTTAAATTGTTGGTAATCTCCTTTTGTAGAATCAGCTCGGGTGAACCTATCAGCTAACTGTGAGCATCATAAGAGCAACACTTATCAAGACACATAAAAATCCTTACCAACCAGTTTTCATAACATCACTGAATGGGTAAAGTTGCTTACAGTGAATGGCAGGTGTCTCCATTCAGTGCAAATGAAATATCACAAATGTATGTAATATTTCAGCCGAAAATAAATAAATAAATAAATAAAATTGTCAAGCTTGCACCAATGCTAAACAGTGAGGCAGACCAGAATGCTTGCCTTGATTTACATTTATGGCCAGGGGCAGACACTCTTCACAAGTGCCACTCACAATTATCTCCTTTGTACTTCTGAGCAGTTGATGCCTTGCTTAGGGGACCAGCAGTTGCAGCCTGGTGGTGCTAAGATTTAACCTTCCAGAAAGAGGTTTAACATCTTAACCACTAAGCTACCACTTCCCCCTGCCTTCTTATATAATGTTTTTAAGGTATCAAATAAACATAATAAAATGACAAATTACTATTTCTATATTTCTTATAACTAAGTAATTTAGAAACTACTTAATTTTATTTCTTAACGAAATAAAAAAAATAGAAAAGAAACCATGCATGTTTGTAACATATCCTTCTGTGTTAGCACTTACTATGCAAATGGTAATTCTAAAATCTGAATACAAAAATACAAGATGTGGACAAAATGTAGTGCTAAATGAAAAATCACATCTGCATTGTTTTCATTAAACCATCGATGTATTTATCAATTGAAATAGCTGTCTATTACTTGCTTTTAAACTTACTTGCATTTCGGTCAGCTTGGTTTTTAGCTGACATGCTTCAATTTGCATCAAATTAATTTTTCTTCAGTTAATTCCTGTTAGTTTCATCCCTCATAGCATGCATTACATCAGAGCAGTCATGTGTGTCAGGTGCAAGTCATTTACTTTGCTTGGTCTCTTGGTATTTTACAGCAAGTTTAAGACTTGTTATGCATGCACACATATATATCCATGCAATATAACACATCACACCTGGCTGTTCCCAGGAGTTTACAGAAACATAAAGAGCTAGCAAAATCCAGTAAGGGGAGGTTCAGAAACCATTAGAACCATTAATTCCATCCACAAATACACAAGAACCTGGGACTGAGGTATTTTAACTAAGATATCTAAAGTATAATTCTAAGACTACTTTTAGGAAAGTATTAGAAAATATTGTCAGACATCCAGAACTTGCAACTGCTGCCAAAAGAAACATCCATTATTTGGTAGCACTGCAGTCATGCTATTATTAGAAAAATGTGCCAACTTTTAGATTTCTCATTTGCATGTTAGCCCACACTAAGCTAAATTCAGAATTACAGACATTGTGGTGAATTGGTTATCCCATTATTATCTCTATTTCTCTTTCTTTTCAATTATGGTCTAAAAGCAGGTGGTTCAGTTTCATTGTTCACATGTAAAAAATAAAGCAAACTTTTTCATTCGGTTTGTATAACATAGCATTTTCTTTTTTTCAGATAGCCTTTAAAATGCTACAAAAGCCATGGTGTACCAGGAAAAGATACAGCACAAAGATCATTTAAAAGGAACAGAATCAAAGAAATGCATGACACCAGATCATCAGTGCGTGAAATGACACAGTGTGTATTTACAAAGAAATCATGTTGATGATGTTTTGTACAAAAAGTTTTATTTTTATTAATTTTAATTTCCCCTATGTATAGAAATAGAACAATATCTTATATCACATAAACTGAATATTTAAAATAATTTAAAAAATCGAACTAGTAAATTATATAATCATTATGAATTACCCATATAGTCAATTTAACTTTTAGATTTGATGCAAAGAAGATTGCTATGAATACTATAATGAAAACCTTAAAAGAAGTAGTATGTTACAGTCTAATAAAATAAATGACAAAGGTCGCTGAGGTGAAGCTAAAGCAAGTCAAACTAATCACAATAAAAGAAAGCATGATCACAGCTGGGACTGCTGGAGAGGCTAGCTAATAGTAGTGGTGCTGATCTAGACCCAGTAATAAGCACTCTATCTTTCCCTTATACATGCCAAAAACTGACAACAGCAACAACAAGAGTGGAGGGAGTCATGGGTTGGCACAGCGACTTGTTCAGCTTCGTTCTAAAAATGTCTTTGGGTCAAACAGACACTCACGCACAAACACACACACACACACACACACACACACACACACACACACACACACACACACACACCTGTTGCTAGGCAACAGCAATGCTCTCTTGATCAGGAAGTGAGAGGGATGGAGATGAGGAGAAGAGTTGTAGAAAGAAAGATGATGGAATAATACAATGACGTGCAGAGAAATAGAGAAAGTAAATTGGGTGTTGAGACCTATGCCAAAAGCTGAAGTCACAATGAACTGGTGTGCCAATCACCTGCCAGGGTTGGTGTGTGTGGGTCTGGCCATCAGAAACAATCCATAAATTAATACTCAAACATTCTAAATGATATCTCTGGCATCTAGCTCCACACAAAGCAAAATCATCCTGATTTCCAGATGATACATCCAACTTCCTCTGCATTCATTTCTGTAATAAATATTCTGATTCCTTTCCACTGACCCCAATACATAATTTTAGCTTTGTTTATCTGTCATGTCCTACCCTGAAACCAGTGGCAGCTTGTAATTTTCTATTTTCATGTTGGCGTCTTAACCATTCTGAATTTTGTTTACAAAAAAAATATAGTAAGAAAGAAAGAAAGAAAGAAAGAAAGAAAGAAAGAAAGAAAGAAAGAAAGAAAGAAAGAAAGAAAGAAACCCTTCTTCAACCTCCTTAGTATACTAATCAGCACAAAATACTTATTACACAATGGGCTGGAAAGTTCAAAGCATTTCAAAGAAATGCAAATATGATTATTTCTTCAAAGCTTGTCACTCCCAATGATGATACATCATATAAGTAGTACAACAGGGAGAGAGAAAGAGAGAGAGAAATAAAGAGTGAGAAAAGAGGACTAAAAAAAACTGAGATATCACAGGTCATATTTACAGTGGTATTCTAATTACCTGATTTTAGACGATATCCATTGTTATAAGTGCTTTGAATTAAATAAAGATACAGTAGATACAGCAGAAGTCTAGTGCAGGGCATCATGTACATATACACAGACACACTCACAGACACACTCACAGACACACAGACACACACACACAAACACACACACTTTATAAAGAGGCTCCAGGTTCAGGCACAAACTGCGAAGTGATCACTCAACTTACTTTACCAAGCCTACTTTTGTGAATGATGATATTGTTTTGGCCTGTTTCTCAGTTTCATGATTATAATCTAGCCCAGTTTAAAGTTAGTATGAAAATCATCTTACCCTTTTATTTTGCTTTTGAGTTAAAGAACGATTTTCCCTGCACTAGCATCCACCTCTCCTTGTCATTCTTGACCCAGAGAGAATACAATAACATACAATAATTAATAACATTTGTTATTTGATTTGGGGATGGCATCCAGACTCTGAAGCAAACCTTAATTGATTTAATACTTTAAAAAATGTCCTATCTGTTTTTGGATCCAATCTCCCTTTTATTATAAAATGCATCTATATTTTATTTTTAAAGCAAAGAAATGACATGGGAGAACACAAATGACACTGTCATCTTTTAGAAGGCAAAATCTGTCATCTGTTATAATAAAGAAACATTTCTTCATTATAAACTCTATCTTATGATTACATACTGCTACACAATGTCAGTGTGCACAATGTCATATGCTTTATATTAGTATTTAGTATTAGTATTAGTACTTTTGTCATTAATGATCATAAATACCAGCAATTGAAATCAGCCAAAATGGTTGAGTTTAGGCAGATGAGGATTAGTAATAAGTTACAAGTGCAGTGTGGGAGAGTGTAATGTTTTGTCAAATCCTGCCCACCCAATATGACAGATTATAGTTAAACGTATTGACACATAAAGTAAATTATTTTATTTTCTAAATTCTATTCTGCAACTTCAAACTCTTTACCCTTGTTTTTTATTATTTATTAAAGTGTAGGTTACCAACGGGTCTTAAAATGCATTTCACTACGTCATACAGTGTATGGTTATGTATGTGATAGGAACTTCTAAAATATAGAGCATCAGATAAAAAAATATAGTATTAATAATTTAGTATTAATAATATAGTAATATAGTATTAATGATTTTCTGCCACTCTAAGTGATTTTATTGTGGTAGCAATGATGCTCTGACACAATCTCACTGGTCCTTTGAAACAAGAAGGTAAGGATGCTGTTTAAATGTTTATATATCCAAGACATAATGGTAGAAAGTTGTTGAAATGTTTTCTAAATTAGAATAGGCAGCAAAAATTGGTTAATCTCTTAAGTGTGCGAGGAACCCTGCTGCAGTAAAATCAGCTTTTTTGGCAAACTATGCGTCCCACTCAACGATCAATGACCACAGCTATTTTCAAAGTCAAATGTTTAAACTGTAAAACTGTTGAAGGCCCAAACAGCCATATTATCTGCCACATACAGTACATAATCATACACAGTATATCATGATACGACCCTGCTCGCAAAATTTTACCCTATTTCACGAGCAAATTTTGAAGGCAGGAGCAAACCCACACTGCTGGTTCCCCGTTTTCGCCTGAGGGTAGCATCAGTCGCTTAGTTGACGACGTATCGCTTGTTCGCTCTTGTTGTTCTCGTTGCAGCAAAAACTTTGCTGTTATATTTTTATTTCACTAGAAATCTTGAAAAATGTCTCCCAAGAAAATCAATGATGGTGCTGCGAAAACGAAAGTAAATACAATTACCATGGAAACCAAGAAGGTTACGAGCGTGGTGTGCGTCTCACACTCGCAATCAACCACTATCACATAGGTAAGTGTTAAATTATGTTTACATTACGGTAATTTGTGGTGTAATTGTTTGTTAAAATAGGCTAAAAATACTTTTTAAGTGCAGAAATAAGCGATCGAATGAGGTCTTGGAACGGATTTAATCACTTTTACATTCATTCCTATGGGGAAAATCAGTTCGAACGTACGAGCAAATGGACCTACGAGCAATTTTCAAGAACGAGTTATGCTCGTACAACGGGGTTTTTCTGTATAACATAAAATAGAATTAAGAATGAAAATAAGGGTAAAAATGTAAACGTTAAAAGTAAAATTATCCAGACATGTTTAATACAAGTGCAGTATTAAAAGGTTATAGCAAACATGGTCTAACTGTAAGCTTATCGATTTGGTCAAAGATTTGGTCTCATAAAGTCTTGCAGTCAAGTTTAGAAAAATCACTGTCATTCAACTTAACAGTATGGGCAGCACCAGCCATCAATTGTTGACTATATGGGTAAGCTTAGACCTGCTTTTGCAAATACTTAATAGGGAGGACACTAAACACACAATATTAATATGCAATTTAGTAGTGCTAATTCTATTTTTAATTTATCCCAATATTCATAACGTCTCTCTAAATGTCAGACCTGTCACAGTGTCAAAGGGATGTTATTTATAACAAAAGCCATGCACTGAATACCCGGGGCTGATAACATATACACCTCCCTGCTGATGCCAGCAGAAGATTATTCATATTTCTATAAATACAATAGGAGCATATCTGAGCAAATGTGAGCTTGTCAGGTAACTGCTGTCTGCCTGCTCAGTGAAGAAAACCTGCTGTTCACATTCACACTTCTGTTCACTCTACTCTTTTCTTCTTTCATCCTAGATGCTGTAGCCAGTAAGCCATGCCAAAATACTGACAAACAAAACAGAAAGAGGTAGGAAGAAGACCCTTTTAGGAACCAAGAACTGGCTGCAGTGTTTTGCTGGTTTCCTGTTTGAAAAGTGTATGATACTTTTACAGTACTCCATATTAAGGAATACGATGAAGAGACAGCAAAAAGAAACACTGTAAACTAAACAGTCATCCATCTCTTCTCTGCCTCTTACTTTAAGGCACCTAAATGTTCACTCTCAAGAGAGATTCTGCAGTGTGTTAGAGAAAGACAATTGGGCTTTGATTGGGAGCGTATGTATCCACAGCATACAGGCAGTCAGGCTTTCAAGACAGCATTTTAAGTGGGAGTGATTGTAAGGAGAAAAAACAGATAATCACACAGAGCCACAAGTGAAGAAAACAAGTAAGTCTCTTTCTATTCGTTTCCACTCAAAAGCCTGTTTCTGGAAACACACGCTTCTTAAAGTCTCTAACGTATGCGCCTTGTGAAACTGAAGACTTTTAGTATAAAGTTATGAGTTTTTCACAAACTTTTTTTATCACATTCACCAAATTATTCACAGTAGTTAATAAATATGAATAATATTATTTAACATAAATAACCAATTAATAATTTGGGACATGAATGGGTCGCATCGATAGATATTTGGCTCATGTTGATCAGGTTTCTCATGGTTGCTTGTCATACACATCTCAGTGAAACATCACACCATTCATGGCTCCATTGTTTTACCAAATAATCGGTTTGTCAACAGTAACTGAGACAAATACATTTCTAAAGCTGAGAAAGAGCATCACTAGATGCATACAGAAAAAATATTTTGTCCCAGACAAAAATAATTTTTTTTTAAATAATTTTTATTATAAGTTTGTTTATTTTTTGTCATGTTTTGTGTGCTGTCATTTGTCTGTTGTCATTCGATTAGAATTTAACACTGTGTCTTGAATCAATTACAGGATACATTTTTTCTGAAACATAAACAAGGGGAAAAAGCTCACAGCTCTTACCTATCTCCAAAGCAGTAATGCCCATTGATGCCTGTCCCAATCCAGTCTTCTTCTCCCACTTGCCTTCATCAGGGTGGTAGATTTCCACAGATGACAGTGGACTCTGCTGAGCATCCATGCCCCCCATCACCACCAGTTGGTCCCCCAGTGCCACAGCTGACGCCCCAGCCCTGGCAGTAGGCAATGGGGGGAGTTGACACCAGCTTTGGCTCTCTAGGTCCAGGACCTCTACAGAGTCCAGAGGCATTCCATTCTCGCTGCAGCCCCCCATCACATAAAGGCGGTCGCTCCACAGCACAGGTGTGCAGTAGACTCTGCATGTAGCCATTGGAGGGAAAACCTCCCATTGCAAAGATTTCAAAGGACTTACAGCCATCTCAGGCACTGGCATGGCTTTACGTGGGCCCAGAGGCGATAGAACATTACAGGGACCAGGCAGCAGGAAAACAAGGCAAACAAAATAAGAGATGTTAATCTATCCAAAAATGTTTGCCTTTGGAGCAGCAGCTATTTTCACTTTGCCAGAGTAACAAGCTTTATTCCGTTTTCTCCACAAAAGGGGAAAATTCAGCTGCAGTAAATAAACCAAAATCTGGCCATAAGTTTCTCCTGTTTTTAATTCATTTTTGTTGCTTCGACCATCAGATAACCATTAACATATAGATCACTTATTTGCTTTGCTACTTTGGTGAAATACTGGATCAGTTAAAGTAAGACTGGAAAACTGTCATGCATGCCAAAAGTGATGCTCCAACAGGATAAATTCGGTCAAGTTTTAGGTGTAATTCCTCCTAACAGTTCTCATTACTTATCAGGGGGTCTTGGTCTGGCTTGATCTTCAGTAATCCACAACAGTGATTTCTCATGCAGTGCTCATTTCCTCTCCTTCACAGCCATAAAAAAGCAGAAAAGCCCCTGGAAGCAGTCGGCTTCTGGATAATCAGATATTTGATCACCTGATCTAGAGGCTGGCAAAGAGAAAGTAAAACAAAATAGAAAAATGACTTACAAAGAGAAAGGGAATGACAATGAGCAATATATAGGCAGATAAAAATATTAATTGCAGTGTAAATTTGCCCCCTCCAGTAGGCTTATTCTGATTGTGGTAGCCACAGGTCCTTCTGGGATTCTTCCTGCAAAACAGTCCAGGTGTCAAATAAACCCTGTCACCCACATGATTTGATGGCCAAAGCACTGACATTTACCATTTACTACCTTGACTCAGATAATAAAACAATTGGCAGTGTGCGTGTATATATATATATATATATATATATATATATATATATATATATATATATATATATATATATCTGTGTGTGTGTGTGTGTGTGTGTGTGTGTGTGTGTGTGTGTGTGTGTGTGTGTGTGTGTGTGGCAGAGAGAGAGTGAGGGGAATGTGGCAAGTTTCAGTAGTATGGCCAACATCATAGGTCAACCTCTCTACAGGGAATTACAGCTCGGAGCAGGAACCGCAGCAGTGTAATTGGGACCTGCGCATTTCTAATTAGTAATCTTATTAAGATGAGGTATGTGATGGGAACAGCTGTGTAGGACTGAGGTGGAAAAAAAAAGCAAAGAGAGGGGGGAGAATGCAAAAAAGACTGTCAGACCATAAACAGGACACGTGTTAGTGAGGGAGAAAGAGCCAGAGTCACACAGGATTGATTAGAAGCTTGCTGTAGCGTAGCACTGAGAAATGAGGATGAGTGTGTGTATGTGAGAGGTGAGCAAAAAGATAAGACTATGCCACTCAGATGCTGATGAAGATAAGATGGATGAAGAAAAGATGGAGTAAAAGATAAGGATGCTGAGGATGTGTGTGTGTGTGTGTGTGTGTGTGTGTGTGTGTGTGTGTGTGTGTGTGCGTGTGTGTGTGTGTGCGTGTGTGTGTGTGTGTAAGTAATTTGTAATTAATGTCACTGATAACAGTGACCTACACTATGCTTCGACTGCTTCACTTCCCAGCACATACCCATCATAATGACGCTATGTCTTTTCTATATGATTTCTCCAGTATATTCATCATCAATCATTTACAAACAGTTCTCAAAAATGTTCCACTACAAGTACACAGAGTTAAAAGTGAGTAAAGCAGAAGAAAACAAACACTTAAATGTAAATGATCAGTTACCCAGAACACATGCTTCGCTTTATCTTCAGATATTACTTCACTGAAAATATCTGAAGCCGTTGTCCTTCATAGTTTGTAGGAAATATTTTCCAGATGATGTATTTTCATCAGACAGGAGTTCAATGGGATTGGCAGATAAGGGTCTGTAGCCAGCTTCTGTATGATTTCCTAGAAACCAAGAGAGAAACAGAAATAAATACAAGACATTCAAGACACACAGAAAGATAGAGAGAGAGAGAGAGAGAGAGAGAGAGAGAGAGAGAGAGAGAGAGAGAGAGAGAGAGAGAGAGAGAGAGAGAGTGAGTCCCTCTGGGAGTTGTCATCCACTAATTAGAATTCTTAGAAGTGGATTACTGTAGGAGTACAATTTAGATAACAGGTGACTCTTTAACGTATATAATATACTTATCTACTTCACAATAAATTACTGCAACAAACACAGTCACCATGAACAACAAACTATTGTGCTATTGTACCATATACAACAAACTTTTTTACAAAGATACATTTTTTACATGTTTTGCAGTTCATTCACTTGAAATGTGATGAGAAAGACGTTGGAAGACATTGTGCTTTTGAAAGAATATTTTAGTCCATATCTTTGCAGTAAGAATATACTGCAGTGATGCTTGCACAGATGAAAATCTATTAAATTACAGTCTTACATTTCAGAAATGTCTATAACAATAATAAACAATAATTGTAATAACAATATAACTATAAATTTTTGTTAATATGAGAGAGTGAACATGGAAAAAAAAAGTAAAAATATTGAAAATATAAAAAAAAAACATGTCAGGGCTAGGGTCTTGCTTGTTTAAGTAAATCTCACAAAGCGGCCAATAACTGCCAAAATAATTCAGATTTGTTCTGTAAGTCATGTGTAAGTTTTTCCAAAGGGAGAAGATTAGCCATTTGTGTTAAACACCTATTCAGCGTTGGATATCATGTACCTCATACTGAAAAGGTTTCATTTTATTACAGTCCCAAAATAAATGCATTAATGTTGTTATTTCAGCTTTACATTCAAAACACAACTGAGATCCATTTCGGTACATTTTATGGAGGCGTACTGGGGTGAGGTATATTCTGTATATGAACTTGAATTTTTGCTCATTTATAGAGCTTGAAGCTGATTAATGAAAAACCTCCTCACATATAGAGAGACATTCATCATCAGTGAACGGTCCTCTTACTTTAAATATTTGCCATTGCGTAACCACCCCCAAAACTTTCAAATACTCTCAAATTCTTTTCAGATTTCTTTTTCATGATTCAGAATAGATCCATATTTCTTTTTTAGGATCTTGAAATTATAATTACGTTGCTATTTTTTCTCTTTAACCTCAGGGAATGCAAATATTTGTTTATTTCCAATAACCAGCTCACCATTTCACATAGAGTAATTTAGAGAATTGTGATCTGAAATGAAAGATTTTCTTCTTCTTCCTTTCTATTTACAGTTGTAGAATCTTTACTTTCCTTCTGACAGATTCAGCCTGAAAAATCAGTCTTTTCAAAAGACATAGTTTTTCTCTTTTGTTAAAAAATATGCAGTTTGGTGAAGTCTTACAATATTTTGGTAAATTACTAAGTGAATGAAGTAAAGATAAATGCATATGAGGGAGTCAATCTGAAATGGCAATAAAAGAACAAAAACCGTCCTCTGTGGTCAGCCTTGTTTGAAATTATTTCGATTTTCTATGTATGTTCCACCTGTCTTATTCCTCCCCTTATTCTTGTCCCCCTTTTTTCACAGCTGCCTGTCTTCCCTGTGTGTATAAATAGAAATTAAATAAAAGGGAAAAAATTGCTCCTTTCCAAACAGAATTTCTAAAGCTCAGGCTCCCTGTAGAGCTTTACAGAGTGTCAGCTTAATCAACAGTGATTTCCTCCATATGACAGGTTTGGCACACACATACACAAAGCCCCAAGAAAAAAGCCAGAGGCCACAGAATTGTGTGTAAGAGTGAGATAGAAAAAGAAAATGGCAGGTAGCCACCTAAATTGCTACGTTCCTAATGTAGAGCTTCAAAGCATTCGACAAAACAGAAACATTAGAATGTTCCTAAACGTTAGTTTAAAACAGGAAATAAACTTTCAGCACAATTGAGCTGAGAAGAGAAATAAGATTAGATGTGAATGACAGTGCTGTTATTACACAAGCGCACTGAATACAATAGAGTACGTACCTATAGAGTCACCAACTAAAACGCATTCATAAGACACGTTTTAGAAATGGCAGTTTGTTTATCGTATTCATTATGAAATGTGATGTTAAATGAGAAAATATTTCATTTGAGTCTTTGCACATACAAAGAAGTCACTACTGATCACTACTAAGCAATGCTGACTGACTGCAGAAAAACTCAAAAGAAGCAGCAGATAAGTCTTTCCATAAGTGTATGTTTTAAAAAAGAAAGTGATGAACTGTTTCTTCTTTTAAAAAATCCGTATCAGCTTGGCAGTGACTCTCATTGTGCCACCCCCTTTCTCCCTGTAGAAGAAGTACAGTGAGACAGCTGGAACAAGTCATGTCAAGTCAAGTGGCTTTTATTGTCATTTTAACCATATACAGCTGGTAAAGTACACAGTGGAACATAACACTTTTCCTCTAGAACCAAGTTGCTACATTAAACAACACAGAACTACAAGACACAAAATAGAACTAACTAAAGCTATGCAGTTTAAGAAAAAAAACAAAAAAAAAAACAGAACTAAACAGTAAGTATGCCTTTAAGATAATAGAACACTAAACTGTTTTTTCTGTGTTGTTGTCTGGGCTCCACACCAGACTGGGTGGTGCATCTTTTATCCTCTGGCACATCCTAGATTCATCTAAATGCAGCTTTGAGGTATCTGTGTACATCCTCCCCTGCTGGCAAAATCAGCTTGAAATTCAGCGTGATGCTTGTGGACATCTACAATTCATCTCTACTAACTTCTGCTACACTCTCCGAGTCAAATTCATTCCAGTGTGGTAGTCCCTAATCAGACTCTCCTGTACAACCAAAAGAATTCTTTAATGAAAAAAACAACACTGAGCAAAATCTGATGTATATGAATTTTGGCTGTGCACAAACTGTATGTATATATTCTACATATGTTTTAAGACACACAATGAAACACACAATATAGGTCAGCTTTTTCATGTACACACACAGTTTATATACATCCACATAAACAATCAACAGTGCCAAAGCCATCTGTGGTAAATAGTCTAGAGAACATAATTTAGTGTGATGGATGCTATTCTCTCTTTCCTTTGCCAGTCACAGAGCTAACTGTCAATGTCTAACGACTCATGAATGTGGAAAAGAGTAGACAATGCTGTCTTCCAAGTGGGTTACTCTAGCTTGGGTTGTACTGTAAGATGACTGGCAGGTTTGAAAAGACGTAGCTCTGACTTCATCCTCCCAGATTAGTAGCTGCTGTGTGATAAGGAAAGCTAAAGAACCAAATTTACAGATGGTTTTGTGTTCTAAATGCAACAGAACCATTAGAGCATATATTATTGCTATTAAGAAAATGAATGGCCAAATGTACAACTAGTAAAACACTTTAAATGAAGAGAGAGCCAAAGTAAAGTGGTACAACACTGCATAAAAAAAAAAACATGAATTGAGAACATTAGACAAACGATAAAAATAATACATGTATGTTTTCTGGTTGTCCAAACAACTACAAACATTTTGGGATGGAACACAGTGGTCCCCTTGAACTCGCAGGAGTTACGTTCTAAGAATTATCAGGGGTTGATGAGCATCACTGACAGTGTACACTGTATAATGAGTTTTTCTTTCTTAACAAAACAGCAGTATATTCTATGGTGTGGTCTCCATATTCTATGGTGTGGTCTGCTGGGGCAGCAGCATCTCTACTGCAGACAGGAAAAGACTGGACAAGCTGATCAGGAAGGCCAGCTCAGTCCTGGGAATTCCCCTGAACACTGTACAGGAGGTGGAAGAAAGGAGGATGGTAGCAAAACTATCATCATTGCTGGAGAATGCCTCTCACCCCCGTATGAAACCGTTTCATCGTTGAGCAGCTCCTTCAGTGACAGACTGTTACATCCTAAGTGTCTGAAGGAGCGTTACAGAAGGTCTTTTCTCCCTGCTGCTATTAGACTTTACAATCAAAGCTGCTCCCAGTAAACCGGTCACCATAATACACACCTAACATAATACCACCTGTGTGCAATACTACCTGCAATACATACTTTTTCCTTATTTGTATTTATACATTGTGTTGTGTATATACTTGTACACTATAGTATGTGTCTATTCTTTTATATATTTGCTGCTGTAAAAAAAAAAAAAGAAATTTCCCCACTGTGGGACGAATAAAGGTATATCTTATTTTATTTGGGAGAAAAAATTTTTAAATATCAATGCTGAAAATTATATCCATGACAAAAACAACCAAAGTCAAACAAAGTGAAATATTAAGAAAGTGGGGAAGAGAAGCAAAATGAGCAAAAAACGTATAATTTAAACCGAATGAATAGCACTAGCAAAGCTGTACATGTTTGACATGATAAGCGGCAGTGATGATATCTTGCCTTATCATTCAAATGTGTTTCCAAATCAGATGCTCCATTGCTCCTTATCCTGAATAAAGCTGCAACAAAACAAAATGAATCACACATAAACACATACACACACAACATACTTCATACCCCCTGCTGACAAGTTCCCCATCAGCAATTTATACATTTCTTACACACACACACACCCACACACACGCACGCACACACAAACACACACCACCCACTGTGATATAACTTGTGAAAATATTCAGTTTCAAGGAACTGCAGCATAAAGCAGCACTTACTGTGGCCTTTAAAAACCCTCTTTAGTTAAATTACATTAAAAGCTACCAATGAAGTCTAATGGATTGTAGAAATTGTGCTTTTTTGTTTTAGTCCCTCACTTTCGCAAATATTTAGCTAAGTACACTTTGGAAAAAGAATGTACACTGTGGAAATATATTTTCTACCTGATTACCTGATTTCTACTTTATATTTTATAGCTCATCTGCCTGACAACAATTCTTCTCATGTTAAGTTCACATTGCTTGTATTTACAGTATTTCTTTTGTAGGATAATAGCAAAAGTCCAGTGACCTATTAGTATCTATACTATCAATCACTATAATATCAATGTGTCAAATCTGAATACAGTTTAATCTTCTGATCTACTTTTATACTTTTTCTCTCGCAATTCTGATTTTATTCCTCTAAATTCAGAATTTTATTTCCAACTTTTTTGTGAACATCCAACATTTCTGGTGCATCCACCTATAATCTTGTTGTCAGCCTGAAGTTTAATGCTGATGGTGTATGAATGAGGCCACCTCTGCTTTGTCTGTCTTGTTCCATCTCTCTTATTATGAGAACGAATTCTCTGTTCAGGGATCAGAGGCTTAGTTTGAAAATGTAATGCTCTGTGTGTAGTTAAATTGACTAAACAAAGCATATTAAGGCAAATTATTATTATTAATCATGCAGATGATTTTTTGTATTCTAATTACTCTAGCTACTTGTTGACTTGGTTAACTCATAGACTGAATTGTTGCAAGGCTACAAAAAACCTGCTGCTGCACTGAAGATTTCCAGGAGCACAGTGGCCTCCACAATTCTCAAATGGAAGAATTGTAGCACAACCAGGACTCCTCCAGGACTTGGCCAAACTGAGCAATCAGGGTAGAAGGGCCTTAGTAGAGGGAAGCGTCCCCTCTGTGCAAAACCCATGAAAGCATGCTTGGAGTTTGCCAAAAGGCACCTGAAAGATTCTCAGAATGTGTGGAACAAGATTCTCTGGTCTGATGAAACCAAGATTAAACTTTTTGGCCTCAATTCAAAATTTTACGTCTGGAGAATTTCAGGCAGCGCTCATCACTTGCCCAAAACCATCCCATAAGTGAAGCATGATGGTGGCAGCATTAGGCGGTCCGGGTGTTTTTTTGCAGCAGGGCTTTGGCAACTGCCCCAATTTAAAAGTTGATTGGCCCCTAAAGTGTTCCTGTCCTGTCACACATCACTGATCTACTGTATGTCAAAGTGCTCAATTCTGAAGATCTATTTGAAATTTAACCCACAGAACAGTTAGTGCCTAATCTCATAAAGGCTGCTGCTTTTGTGTTATCCTCAAACACAAAATCTTTAATTAAAGAACGTTTTTAACATTTAAACTAAAGTCTCTAAGAGCATTGGTCACTTACCTCATCTTTTTGTAACGATAGGAAACTAGCTAGCTACAACAATACAGTAGATAGTTTATTAACTCGTTTCATAGTTTATAGATTGTTGTATAACATCTAGCTACACATTAGCTCAAGGTTGAGCAATTCAGGGAACCATTCAATATTTGGTCCTGATCTAGAGAAGAATTTTTGTAAATAAATATTGAGCTGCATTTGGTATGTCATAACTGTGAGATGCACAGAGACTTTGACACAGTTCTAACTTGAATGGAACACATTTAGCACTAATGTTAATGTTAAGTGTTTTTTTTATTAAAAAAATGTAATAACAATATTTGAAAACATATAGAAAACAGTAGAGAAAGAATAGAAAGGACATTCTTTGAAATTTGTCCACACACCCATGAATGTTTTTGTGTATAAGATAAAGACAGCCTGAGTTTTAGTTTATATTATAAGGAGATTATAATCCATCAACTTCAGAGCCACAGATACCAAGCAGTTCTTCTGGCTCAGTTCTTCAAACTCTGTATTATATTTTATTTAGTGTATATATGTCTGTACAATGAAAAAGAAAAGTGGAAAAAAATAAATAAAACAAAACTGCTTAAAATATTTAAATTGTGATTGTAAAAGTTTTTACCAAAAGCAGAAAGTTAAGGGTTTTAAGCAACAATTAAGAAAGCTTGACAAAGCCAGCAACTTTATGTGGCCTCATTTTGGCCCCTACTGCTTTCAAAAAATATTCTGTTAATATAATTTTCTAATCTAATAATCTGTCACTGTTTATTACAAAGACCTGCAAAATATTTGAGACAAAACCCATTGAGAATATCACAAGGTGAGGATTAAGTTTTATTATTTTTTTAACAATGACCAAACTAATTTTATCAAGTTTTTTTATTACCCTTTAAGCTTAACTTTTGTTATGTTTGTTATGTAGCTCTTCATTTAATATTTGCTTCTTAGGTTTATAAATAATACTGAATTTGCCATGTACTTTTTGCACTTTAGAAAGAAATGGATGAGTAAACACTTTAAAGCTCCTGGGGAACACAGCCTCTTTGTAAAGAGCCTCTAGAGATACAGATTTCTATTTTCTTCGCTGAGGTTCTGCTTGACCAATTTATAAATCTGTCTAACTGCAGAACAGCAATACCCAGTGCTCTCTCTCTCTCTCTCTCTCTCTCTCTATCTCTCTCTCCCCCTCCCTCCCTCTCCCTCCCCTTTGACCCTCCTGTGGTGGGACTAAAGACTGAAAATATTCTAGCCATGGGAACAAAACTAAAGTGAATAATAGCTCTAGGGAAATGTTGCCTACGCAAATTAAAGAGGGATGCGTACTCTGAGTGATCAAGTCAGTTCTAAGAATGTAGGGTGTAGTACTGAAAGTGGGTGGAGACAATCATCAGAGAGGAGTCTATGCTCCAATCTATGCACACAGAGTATAAGTGTAGGTGAGCTAGTACACATTAGTGAACAGAAATACTGATTTAAAAACTTCCCTACAATGTATTAGACGTTTCTATGAAATAAAGCTACCCTGCCCAGGTCATTTAAAATACTTGTAATGTATAAGGAATACAACACTTTGGGTCGGTACAGATTATTAACAACATATTAGCCCTCTTATCTGTTTACAATTATACATTATATAGTAAAAATATTTATAAAGCAAGCTTATTCGAAGCAATGATGATATATTTTTGTTAAATAACAGCATATTTAAAATATCATTAAAAGGAAAATCAAATAGCAAAGGGCATAGGCAGTACAATATGTCCTGAAAAACAAAAAGAGACCTCGCACAAACAGAGATCTAACAGGCTAGCAAAGAAAAACAACTGCATTTGATGAGAGCTTGAATAAAATCCTTAAAACAGCAGTCAGTGACCTCACTTCCACAGGTCAAAATAGACATGAGCCACACATGTTCTAAAACTAAGATCAATTATAAGGCCAAAATGTAGAGAAAGAAAGGATCTGCTCATGATCCAAAACATAAAAGCTCACTGGTCTCACATGGTGAGGGCAATGTATTGGCTTGGGCTTACATGGCTGCTTTTGGAACAGGCTCACTTGATCCAGCATTATGAATTCAGAAGTCCACAGAAACATTCTTTCTGCTGCTTTACAGAAAAATTTAATCCAATCGAATTGGAAGGTGCTTCATAATAGGGAAAGACAATGACCCATAACAAACTGCCAACTCAATAATGGTCAAGTAAATCCTCAGATTAATCATGCATTTCATCTTCTGAAGAAGAGGCAAAAAAGGAAACTCTACCAAAAAAAGCAGAACAGGTAGATATTTCAAGCAAGAGATATGCAAACAAATATTAGGTGTTATTTACTTCAGTTTATTTTAAAATTATTTATTTCAATTTTTCTCACCAAAAAAATGGTTTTGGGATTTTCTTGCCAATGTCTTTATTAATGAGCCTCTAATTTTGTATTACTGCAGAAAACCTGAAAAGAACTACCTTGTTTATCATTATCATATGTTAGCTGGCTAAATCTGTACACATAGTATCGGAGAACCACCTTATTCTCTGCTAAACATTAAATATTTTATTTTAATAGATAGACACACCAAGCAGAAAAATGTGAGAAACTGTCCAAAAAATAGGTGTGCCAAGCTGGAAGCATTATACTCAAAAAGACTTTAGGCTGTAATTGGTACCAAAGGTGCTTCAGCAAAGTATTGAACAAAGGCTTGATTACTTATGTACATGTGATATTTGTTTTTCTTTTTAAATTTTTCATAAATATGCAAAGGTTTCAAACACACTTCTTTCACATTGTCATTATGGGGTGTTGATTGTAGAATTTTTAGGAAAATATTGAATCTAATCCATTTTGGAATAAGGCTATAACATAACAAAATATGGAAAAAGTGGAGCGCTTTGAAATCTTTCCGGATGCACTGTAATCTGTAAAATATTATTTTGATATCAGGTCTACACTATCAGTTACTGTCTTACTGCTTTAAAGGTAAAATACAAGCATACATGAAGCTACTTAGACGTGCAGATATCAGATCTGTTTCTGCATACACATTGAATGGATAGTTGCCGTTCTGCTTCTCCTCACTGTCAGAGGTTAGGGTTCTGAGAATTAGGGAAGAAGTCAGTAGGGCAGAAATAAAGTCTGTCAGGTCAGCATAGTCGTCTCTGCTAAATTTCTTTTCTGAGCTGCTGAGCCACTTGTGGAAAGCCAGAGCATGTTTTTCTTTGTAAGTCTTGTGCAGGCTCACATTGTGCATATGCATGACCTGCTTTGGTCCTTTAGCTTTATAATCCTGCCAACTCTTTCCCTGGAACCAGACATGGTGACACTCCTCTCCAATGAACCACAGGTTCAATGAACTCACAAATATCTCTAAAGAGAAAGACAGTGTATCCAATAGCTCTACAGCTAGGCAGTTTTAAACATGCTGACAAGTTTCAGCTAAATAAAATTTTTTTTAATAACCTACAGATTGAAACATGATTGAAAGTTCCCACAATTAAATTGAGTGTCTTCATTCATGTCTAAGTTCTTGCTGTTTTCAGGCAAAAAATGTAACACTTTTACCTCAACCATGCAATAATGATGCAACTCCTAGGTTACCTCAGACATCATATTACTCATTACACTTTATTATCAACTGTAATTTTATTTTTAAAGTTTGTAGAGTTTGTCATACTATTAGATTAAGAGAACAAACTCCAAGACAGCATCTTATATCAAAAACAGAGGATTACTGTAACTAATTATTGTGACAAATTGTGATTATTGTCATTAATGTCCAGCATGCCCTAATCTTTGAATAAAAAATATCCATTTAGCTTTAAATAAACCTTTTTTGTGGAAAAAGAAAATAATTTATAAAGTGTATGTTTTGTATTGGAGGTCCATACCATAGTATATTGATTGGGTTGTAAACAACAAAAATATACAGTATGTCAAGTTACGAAATAATAGCTACATTCGAGAATTCAGTTTGATTCAATGCAATTCTATTTGTACTGTTGTAGCAAATGATCAGCCTATGTGCTTTATCTAACTTTTGGTTTTACTAAAGTGCTGCTAACTTTGTGTACATATACAGTATGTATATAACATATATGTATGTATATATATATATATATATATATATATATATATATATATATATATATATATATATATATATATATATACATACATACATAGGGACATGTTCTAGCCGACTGTTGCTCTCGGTTCATGCTGCCTTTAGACAGACTATAGTGATCCACTACTGATAATATTGAATGTGTGAATGTGTGGATGACTGAGAGGGTGAATGTCTGTGTATTCGGTTTCTGTAGCTCTATCTCTGTTTCAACCTGCCTACTATAAAAATGGTGGGAAACAGAGATGTGGGGGAAAAAATATAATGAAGAAAGGATTATCATTCAAATAATCAGGAGCTCAATGGAAATGAGCATCATTGCTTGTGACATTGCATTTAACTGAGCCTCCGTGTGAAACAGCTCTTACATTATCCTCTCATTTCATTCTGACACACTGATACCGACAAACACATACACACACACACACACACACACACACACACACACACACACACACACAACTTCACTATACTATTCTATTCTAATACTATACTATTCACTATATGGATCTACACTGTTCTGCTGTAAAAAAAAAAAAAAAAAAAAAAAAAGGCGATACTACAAACACATCACAATCATTGAAGACATGGTTAAAATACTTTATAAAACCATCACAAGTACAAAATAATTTTTTTTACATCCACTCGACATCTCATCCAAAAGTGCAGGTAAGCACAATACAGATCATTTTAAAAGACTATTAAATTTTTACATGTATTTCCAATACATGGTGTGCTGAGACACAAACATTTGCATAGTCTTAACAATGCAAAGGAGTTATTACTATATGGAAAAAAGTATGTAAAAGAAAATTCAGCCAGTGCAATAGGTTTGCTCTACAGGTCTAGGCTTATGACATAATTATGAAATGAAAGGTGTTTGGTTCTAGTACTTTTTTAATCTCTTTTATAAAGAATATAGTCTACTGACCAATAGCAGTGTTTTAGTTAATAATTTGACTAAAAACAGGATAGGATGAAGGCCACTCAATTGAGTGAGTAGCTGAAATCCATCCTCTCCAACAACACTACATTTCCACAGATCATATGGGTGGCAGGAACAGAACAAACCCAACAGGAAGGACAATAAAATAATCAGTGACTCACCAGAGTCCGTTCAGACTGCATTTACACGTCATTTTGCTTACATATTCATTTATGGTGATCAGCGAAATCATTAGACCCACTGTTTTTTCCAATGCATATAACAGCTAAACAAGTATAATGGCTAATGGAATTATTGCTTGATGTACTAAACTCTTCCACGATCATTAAGAGGTTAATATCATTAAAAAAGCCCAGAATCTTTTGTAATTTGTACAAGACTGTCTAGCCTTTTTCTCAACCACAATTTCACCCTGCTCTGAGCAGCTGAAAGAGGAAGAAACAAAACCAATGTTACTGTGTTGCTGAGTGTGTTCCTTGTCTCCTATCTGCTTTCATTAATCTTCCTGCCACTCAGTAGAAATTAATCAAATGCAGTGACTGGGTAAAGCAATTAATTGGCAAGTGCCCAGATACTGAATTCTTTTTGATAAAATAACAAAGAAATTGTCAGTGCCGGTCTGATGGAGCTTTACTAATTTACATTTATTCATGTATTTACTCATGGTGTTAACTGATCAGGGCATAGACTGGAACTAATTTATAGACAAAAATTAATGAAACTGAGATTTATTTATATTCGGATGCACGTTGGTTTCATATGGAAGTGCAAAGTATTTACACTATTCCTTATGGCTAGTCATAAACCACAGGTCACAGGCTGAACATTAACTACGGCTGAAAATTGTTATTCAGAAAGACAAAGGGTTTTTGCTTTATGCATCGTTTTTTCTATGCATGCTGTTATTCAGTGCGTTTAACCCAGCATTGACACTTGTTTTTATTATGTGCTAAAGTAACTTATAAGGGCAATGGGGGTGGGCTAATCCAAAGCCTCAATTAAGATGAGAAAACAAAGTGTGACATTTAATATATATGATAATAACTCATTAATTGCAGATGTCAACGCAATTACGGAGCAAATATATGGTAAATAAGAATGTGTTTTA
Organism: Silurus meridionalis; assembly: GCF_014805685.1. Classification (NCBI taxonomy): domain Eukaryota; kingdom Metazoa; phylum Chordata; class Actinopteri; order Siluriformes; family Siluridae; genus Silurus; species Silurus meridionalis. The sequence continues at coordinate 9,323,996 of NC_060899.1, forward strand.
TGTGTTTTTTATATATATATATATATATATATATATATATATATATATATATATATATATATATATATGATTATGCAAATAACTGCCAAAAAGGCACATGCAATTGTTTGTACACATCAAGCAGTCATTACAGCTGTAGGAGGGGTAGTAGTAGTGAAGACAGAGTCCAAACCGGTTGATACTGTACGAGACCTACTTAAAACCAAGCTGGTTTTTAAGCTCCATCACTGTGCAGCAAAGCACATCTCAAGCTTCTACCCGCAAGCTCTTGATGAGGCTTCGACTAGCATCCATAAGGTTTTTTTATAATATGCAGGTTGTGGACTGAAGGGTTCAGTCAGAGTGAGTGAGCTAATATCAGAGACGGAAAAGGTGACCGCAGAACCAAAACTAATATGATGGTGCATAAAAAGACGTTATTGAGAACATCTAAGAACGGGCTTTGACAAAAGGGAAGGGAGTGGGGGGCTATAAACAACGCAACAAGTTAGGAATTCAGTTCTACAAAATTCATTCATAAATAACGCAAAACATTTGCGTTTACACGCAAATAATCTAACCTGATCTCGCCAGATGCACTTTTGGCGCACATAATACCACTTCGCCTTTGGGATCCAGGTACAGATAAAGACACAGCAGCACGTTCGAAGAAAAAGGAAAAAAATATATGGCGATAAGGTTTTAGAAAGTGGTAAGTGAAGCGAGATGGGGAGCTTTGTCGTGCGTAAACGCAGCTGGCGATCACAAACAACAGATCCGAGTCCTGCGCCTTCCCGACTCACAGTCTGCAGAAATCCACACGCCTTCCACCACCCAGAACTGCGTCCATCTTCCACTCGATCACAGCACATCAAGTTTCAGCATAATCGGGTCCGATTTAACCCGGATGTTTTTTTCTTCTTCAAGCTTCGACTCGTGTTCTGCTTCTTAAAACATTCTGTATAGTCGTTTGAAAACTTCATGCATTCACGTAGAATAGACCACCATATTATTATTGCATAAACAAATTTCCTTGAAACCGTAAGAACGCAAGAAACCGTAAACCGTGTTACTGTCTTTCTTTAACAACACTTGCAACATTGTGAGTTTAAAATAAATAAATAAACCCCAGCATGCATTAAAACATTACCTTTATATTGTCCCCTGTAGAATAAGTGTCCACGGTGCAGTCGGTGAGAGTCCACATATGGGAAAAATCTCCGGGGAAGTTCAGCCAGCGGTTTGCCGCTTTTACCGTGTCGTGCTCTTTCCGTCTCCAGATGTGCAGTTGTTTTTTGTTTTGTTTTGCTTTCGGTTGTTGTTGTTTATGCTCCTGTATAAACGCTGCGAGTGAGAATGTTTGCGCTGCCTCCCCTCACCCTCCCTCTGCTGCGCTGCGCTGCATGGATGCGCACATTTCCTCCGTTCATCCTGAGACAAGGAAACACTTGCCCGCTTGCCCTGCCTACTGTACTACAATGTCCCTTCTGTAGGTGTCTTTGTTCTATTAACAAACTTCAGTTCGGACACTGTCCGCTCGATCAGATCTTTGCATATGCATTAATAATGCTAGCATATCAATATTAATAATTATAGCAATACAAATCCTACCATTATCTCTGCCATTTTTTGAAGTCAGCAGCAATGATTCAGTGGGAAATAATTTACAAGCAAACGGGGACCAATCGCAAAAATCCGTTTAAGTTTTGCGTTTAAGTTTGAGCTGTTATTTCCCAAGAGAAGGGTTCAGTAATTGAAAAGGTGCGGACTATCACCCACAGGCCGAAAGATTAATCGCTATTTGCCTTCTCTGATTGCCAGGGTTCATGCTGGGAGGTATAATAGAATGCATAATGCAAACCTCCATTTTCGCTCCCGAAACAAGCAATTGAGCGCACAGAATGACAATTGCTCTTTTTCACGTTTACCCACACCCCACAATCCCCCACCCACCCCCGGGACCGGTTATGACAAATTACACAGCATATAAAGCAAAAAGTCTATCCGGCAAATACAATCAATTCCCTTACTGCCCTCTCGCGGTGTTCATTATCTGTAGCAACAGTAGTAGCATCTTTATTAATAATAAACAGCACTTTCCAAGCAATTCATATTAAATAATCAAAAAATAAAGGAAAAAAATGGTTTCCTACGAATTTCAGAATCTGTGGAATTAAATCGTTTTGGCACTCCTCATTTAGGAACCTTTACCTAAATAAAGTGAATTATGTTTTGATCTATGTTGGGTGTCTGTGAAACACCGTGGGCTAATTTTCAGGTCTTTGAGATGTAAAAACACGTTTTTCTTTTATTTGGCACAGGTATTGTCCATTAAAAAAAGCTTCTGATCTCAAAACCCCTTTCATACATGAGGACCTCGGAGATGTATCAAGTCATTAAGAGCGTAAAAAACCTATTTAAAGATTTTGAAATCAGCTCAAAATTAAAGTCAGTCTGTTGAGTAAAGCTACAGCAAAAGGTATAAGGATAACAAGCAATAAATGCACCTCAGTGAAACATTTTCAACTGACTGTTGAAGTTATGCCTAATAAATAAATTAAGAAATAAAATGAAAAGCAATTCCAACACCTTTTAAGGACTAAATTGAGAAAAAAAAAGGAGGGAGCTACAGGTCCCTTGCTTTCCGTGTTATTGAAGAACTAAATAATGATATAATATTGATATTTTGATCAATTGTATGCTTTCTGACATATTACAAAATACCATGATATATATATATATATATATATATATATATATATATATATATATATATATATATATATATATATATATATTTTTTTTTTTTTTTTTTTTTAAATGCAACAGTATTTTTTTGCTGACTGTTTGTTAGCTAACAGCATGACACAGCATGACACAAAATTAAGCAGCATTGCTTAAGAAAGCATGCGGTTTTTCTGAACACTGGCATGGCTGTGATTTGCCACCGTTAATTTAGTATAACCGTGCGGTTTTGAGTGTATTGCTGCTTCAATACAACAGTTCTTTAAATGAGAAATTAATATTGAGTAAGTTACATTTTAGATATAGCGTGACCAAATGTTCAGTGAATTTTTGCTACACTAAAGGAAATAGATCCCTAGAAGGCCACATTCACTTTATAGCACATTGGTTAGTTTGCTAACTAGCTAAAGTTGATATTTACAATGCATATAAAGATGATTCAGGTGAAATTGCTGCCCTTTCTTCCATTTAAAGTAATGTTTATGAACAAAATTACTGTTTGCCCTGTCCACTGATATGTCACTAATTCCACTGTAGTAACTGTTTTGACCTAGAAAATGGAATGTTACACTGCAAACACAGACAGGGTAAAACAATGAAAATCCCCAGTGTGGTTTTAGGAGCATAGGCATGCCTGGATCCCTGCTCAGCCAATTAAACAAATAAATTAGTGGACCTGAACTATCTGTATAATTGTACAAATGTTTTTAAGTATTTTGATACTTTTGCCATATAACCCACCTCTACTCAAGAGTCAAGAGTCAGCAAAACAACATAAAGATACATAACAGAAAACACAGAGCTAAGTAAGTGTCCTCGCAACATAAAGTGCATTTTGTGCAACCTCGTGCAAACAGTGCAAGACAGACAGAGCAAAGACAACACAAGACAGTGTAGGACAAATACACAAAAAACACAATAGCGCCACCAGTAAACCAACTGTATATTGCGCAGAGTAAGAAGAAAGGAAGAAACCTTCAGAGAATTCAATTTAATTCATTTTTATTTGTATAGTGCTTTTAACAATGAACATTGAATAAGATGTTCTTTATAAGTGTAAGTTTGTCCCTGATGAGCGAGCCGGTGGTGACTGCGGTATGGAAAAACTCCCCAAGATGGCATAAGGAAGAAACATTGAGAGGAACCAGACTCAGGAGGAAACCCATCCTCATCTTAATTGCACTGAATGTCCATTTAGATAAACGATGTTGAGGTGTGCAGTGATGGTGATCAGAAGCAAACTGTAGTCCTGAGTCAATGTAGCAGACTGTTGACAGGAAGAGGGCAATAGGAAGAGAAGGATATAGATTATTAAGTATTTGTTTTGTAAGAAAGTTAAGGACACTGTGCAGTTGGGGACTTCAGCAAAACTCGCTATGACAGCGTAACTAAAAGGGAGAGCCGGAAGGTAACACAGAAATGAGAATGCCCATTCATTATAGTTCCATTGTTGATTGGGAGGTATTGTAAAGAGATGGGCACTTAAATGCAAAACTGTTCATGCAAACCGTGGTCCTGTCATTGAAGCACACTGTTATTACAATATTAATTACAATTCATTGATCTTTAGGCTGTTCATGCAGAACCATCCCCAGCTGCACAGAGTGGTCTCTAATTGAAAAGAAGTCCATCCAGAGATAGAGTTTTGGGATGAATCAGCCAGACCCAAAGAGAAGGATGAGACATGATCACTAACCACTGGTACCTCAGGAGCATATTTTTTGAGAGAAAAAGAGAGAGAGAGAGAGAGAGAGAGAGAGAGAGAGAGAGAGAGAGATACAGAATGACAGAGTGAAGCAGAGTAAAATGGTGACAGGAAGAGAGAAACATGATTATAAAGTATTTATATTATAAAGTATCCTTATTGTTACTTGAAAGGTAATGTGTACTGTGTGATCAGGGTGTGAGTAGGGATTTCGGCAAGAATAGCTATTGCAGCATAACGAAAATAGAGAGCCAGAAGGTAACACAGACATGAGGGATCTCTGGAACAAGAAACGGTCCGCCACACAACCCTCAATAAACCTGAGTAAACATGTGAGAGTGCGGGGATGACAGAGATGCTACTGTGGTGCTACCATGAATATCACAAACGTTAGAGGCAACATACTCTAAATGATCAAACTGTACCTGATCATCATGCCCACGGGAGAAAAAAAATTATCCAAATCTTCAACAATTTTCTTTTATTTACCTTAGACATAGTATATAAATGAACAGACAACTGAAAGAAATGAAAGGGGTAAAAACAACATAAAATGTTTTAGCATGTTTTAGCATGTTTTAACATCTTGAACTGCTAGGGCAGCTTTAATACACTATCGATTCATAACAGTCATGCAAAATGAATGCTGAACATAAAAGGTACATATTTCCTCAGGTGGTGTTTTGATGATGGTGGTGAAATACAGTGCATCTGGTATTCACAACGCGTTATTTTTTTCACATTTTGTTATGTTACAGCCTTATTCCAAAATAGATTAAATCCATTATTATGAATTATTATACATTAGCCGTGGTGAACACTTATTTTAAAAATAAGGAGGATCATAGGGTGACGTATAAGGATGGAGGAAGGTGCACACAGGTGGACTATGTTCTATGTAGTATATGCAACCTGAAGGAGATTGGATACTGTAAGGTGTTGGCAGGGGACAGTGTAGCTAAACAGCATCGGATGGTGGTCTGTAGGAAGATTTTGGAGTTGAAGAAATGTGATGACTGAAAGAAGAATAAGATGGTGGAAACTGAAGGAGGAAGACTGTAGTGTGAGATTCAAGGAAGAGGTCAGGCAGGGGCTTGGCGGTGGTGATGAGGTGCAGGACGATTGGGCAACTACTGCAGAAGTGATAAGGGAGACAGCTAGAAAGGTACCTGGTGTGACATCTGGAAATAAAAATTAAGACAAAAAGACTTGGTGGTGGAATGAGGAAGTGCAGGACAGCATAAGGAGAAAGAGGTTCTCTAAACAGAATTGGGATCGAAAGAGTGATGAGAAAAGTAAGCAGGAGTACAAGGAGATGCGGCAGCAGGTGAAGAGGGATGTGGCGAAAGCCAAGGAAAAGGCATATGAGGAGCTGTATGAGAGGTTGGACAATAAGGAAGGAGAAAAGGATTTGTACCGATTGGCCAGGAAGAGTGACCGAGTTGGGAAGGATGTGCTGCAAGTTATAGCAATAAAGGTTGGAGATGGAAATGTGTTGACTAGTGAGGAGTGTGTGTTGAGAAGATAGAGGGAGTATTTTAAGCAGCTGATGGACGAGGAAAATGAGAGCGAGAGAAGGTTGGATGGTGTGAAGATTTTGAAGCAGGAAGTTGATAGGATTATTAAGGAGGAAATGAGAGCAGCAATTAGGAGGATGAAGAGTGGAAAGTCGGTTGGACCAGATGACATACCAGTAGAAGCATGGAGATGTTTAGGAGAGATGGCAGTTGTTTAACAGGATTTTGGAAGGTGAGAAGATGCCTAAGGAATGGAGAAGGAGTTTGCTGGTACCGGTTTTTAAGAATAAGGGAGATGTGCAAACCTGCAGTAACTACAGATGAATAAAATTGATCAGTCACACCATGAAGTTATAGGAAAGAGTAGTGGAAGCCTAGCTGAAAGACGAGGTGACCATCTGTGAGCAGCAGTATGGTTTCATGCTGAGGAAGAGCACCACAGACGCATTATTTGCTTTGAGAATGTTGATGGAGAAGTATAGAGAAGGTCAGAAGGAGTTGCAGTTGTGTGTTTGTGGATTTAGAGAAAGCGTATAACAGGGTGCCAAGAAAGGAGTTGTGGAATTGTATGAGGAAGTCAGGTGTGTCAGAGAAGTATGTGAGGGTGGTGCAGGACAGTGTGACAGCAGTGAAGTGTGCAGTAGGAACGACAGACTGGTTCAAGGTGGAGGTTGGACTGCATCAAGGATCGGTTCTGAGCCCTTTCCTGTTTGCAGTGGTGATGGACAGGTTGACGGATGAGGTCAGACAGGAGTCTCCATGGACTATGATGTTTGCGGATGATATTGTGATTTGTGGTCAGAGTAGGGAGCAGGTTGAGAAGAGCCTGGAGAGGTGAAGGTACATGCTGTAGAGAAGGGTAATGAAAGTCAGTAGGAGTAAGACAGAATACATGTGTGTGAATGAGAGGGAGAGCAGTGGAGTGGTGCGGTTGCAGGAAGAAAAGGTGGAGAAGGTGGAGGAGTTCAGGTACCTGGGGTCAACAGTGCAAAGTAATGGAGAGTGTGTTAGGGAAGTAAAGAAAAGAGTGCAGGCAGGGTGGAGTGGGTGTAGAAGAGTGGCAGGAGTGATTTGTGATAGAAGATTATCTGCAAGAGTGAAAGTGAAAGTTTATAGGACTGTGGTGAGACCTGCTATGTTGTATGATTTAGAGACAGTAGCATTAAGTAAAAGAGAGGAGGTGGAGCTGGAGGTAGCAGAGCTGAAGATGTTGAGGTTTTCGTTGGAAGAGACGAGGATGGACAGAATTAGAAATGTGTTTATTAGAGGGACAGCGCATGAAGGGCGTTTTGGAGACAAGGTAAGGGAGGCGAGATTGAGATGGTTTGGACATGTGCAGAGGAGGGACATGAGGTATATCAGTAGGAGAATGCTATGAATAGAGCCACCAGGTAGGATGAAAAGAAGAAGGCCATGGTGGAGGTTTATGGATGTGGTGAGGGAACACATGCAGGTAGTTGGGTTGATGTAGAGGAAAGAGGGGGAAAGACGGATGACGATGTGACGATCCCTAATGGGAGAACCTGAAAGAAGAAGAAGAAGAAGAAGAAGAAGAAGAAGAAGAAGAAGAAGATAAACTCATGAAATTCATTACCTTTTGCTATAACCCAAGCACTGGTGTGATAATCAAATAAGTTACTTTCTATCTTCACATTGCTTCCAGACAGCTATGATGATGGTTATGGGGATTTTTATGAAGATGCACACAAAAGATTTGCTTTGCAAATAGGAACAGGTCAAGTTGGGGTTTTTTTTGGCTGTTTTGTGTTTGATAGCTAGCATTAAGGCACGACAAAGGCACTCCCTTGAGTTGCACTACATGAGTCTTGGGGAAACACTCATATGCAAATAATATGCAAAATAACTGCTTTTTTCTCATTAAAAAAGTCTGTGTTCTGATTGTGAAAGCTTAGCGGACTTTTGCTTTGTTTCCTAATCCTTCTTTTAGTTGTTCTAGTTCAAGTATGTCTCCTACGTCTTATTGCAATTAAAATGCATGAAAAAGCCAACCTTAACAACATAGATACTTTAATAATAGAACAATATTTTCAATAACTCATGGCCTGTTTTAAGTGAAAAAGCTATCTGATACAATTTTCAGGGCAGGAAAAATCACATTAATAGACATTTTTCTATTTAATTCATTGTTAACACATGGATTATAGGTATGAGGAAAACTGAAATATTAAGTGTTTTAGTAAGGTGTCATCATGATGAACTACCAGAACAACTTTAATGCAACTTAGCAAGAATTTACATCAGCCATTCAAAATGAATGATGAACATAAAAGACACATATTCTCTCAGGTGGCGTTTTGATAATAGTGGTGTACACGCTGTGCAACACATCATTATAAAATCCCTTCTAGTTTTTAACTGAGTTGAGGTCTGGTCAGACCATAACACTCAGTGAATGGATGGAATCATTGTCATCCCATCAGGCAGCCACACCCATCAGGATAGAACTGTTTTCTCAAGGGTGATCAATCAGAAATACTTTATATTGATCTGAAATAAAGATTTTCTCAAGGGTCCAGATTTGGGGAAAACTTCTTCACAGCATAATTCCACTATTTCTTCTTAATTTAACTAGTCACCTACCTGTATATAATTATCACACCAAACATTTACCTACTGACAGCAAATATAAAGATAATAAGAAAAGATAACCAGTGGTCATTTATTTCTTTTAAGCAACCCTGTTATTACGATCATGGTCAACGTGCCTTAGAACAATGTCTCTTTAGTTGATATTGGAATACAGTTAAATTGGCAAGGTGACAACTGATCCCGAGTCTTGGTTACTGTCTGTGTGGGAGAAAAAATATGTAGAGACCAATTCAGCTATTATATCTGATTTTGATATATAATGGCACCATTGAAGCCCCAGGCAGCATTTTAATGCAGAAGTAGAGATCCACAGGGACTAACACATGTCAGATTTAATTGGCTCGGTGTACCTACAAGGCTGCAAACTCTTGGCCAATCCATATAAGTAATTTGTTCAATGCAAAAAGTTTGACCAAACAGGGGCAGATTTCAAAAAGGATCAAGACTTGTTCTTTCTTATTATTTTTAACCTTAAATAATACCTCATTTGGCATTAATTTTTCTAACCTCAGTTGTGCTTTGATACTCAAAACATTGCATATAATATCAATCAATAAGAATGACTTAGTGAAATAATCAAATTTGCAGACATGCTAATGAGAGTAAGAAGAATGGCAGTCACTATTCCTGGAAATTGAGCATGAACATAAATCTTCTTATTTGTCCTCAAGTCATTAGGCAGAAACAGAAACACCACAAATTTCTCTATGCTGTAAGCAAGACTGCCAACGCTCCAACTGCAAGCTAATTATGCCACACTACCTCATTTAGGTTGTAATGAGAAAGCACAAATTGCTGCAGCAGGCCATCATCAGGAAAAGCACACAAGCGTTGGGAGAAATGAATTTGATGTAGTTGACTAAAAATTTGAGAGAGGGTGAGGCATCTATAGAAATTACAATTATTTAGAAGCACAAAGTGAACAACATGTCTCATTTAAACCACATTATATTGTGTAAGGTACTTTCACAGGTCCTTTTTACTGACATATAAATAGTACTAGAAACAGTGAAATGTATTTGGAATTAATAGTTAATTTACATTTTGCTGCTAAAGATTCCTTTAACTGCCAATTTAGAGAACCCCATAATAGAAATTTATTTCAGTTATTTTAAAAACAAACTTTCTTTCGGCTTCTCCCATTAGGGGTCACCACAGCAGACCATCCGCATGTTTGATTTGGCACATAAAAACCCTGCCAAATATGTGCCAAATAAAAACCCTGGATGCCCTTCCTAACACAACCCTCCTCATTTATCCAGGCTTGGACCCGGCACTGAGGCTTGTGCAACCCTAATGGCTGGGGTTGGCCCCCTGACCGGGGACCGAACCCGGGCCGCAGTGGTGAAAGTGCCGCATCCTAACCACTAGACCACCAGGGAACCTTATTGCAGATATTTTAAAGTGTAAAAAAAACAGAATTTTACAAAACTGTCAATTCTTGAAAGATTTTAATTTACAGTTTTTCTCAGCTGCATTGGAGAATTTTTTTTTAATCATCCTTAATATTAGCAAATCAGTAAGTGCATTCTCAAAACAATGTGTACAAACAGCACAATACATTGAATTTCTTGCAAAAGCCTGTTTTTTGCTCAAAATCCTTAGTACTTCTCTCAAAAGTAAGTATTTGTGTCAATGAACATATAATTACCATCAAAATAACAAGTCCTTTTATCATTGTTTACGAACAAGATAGTCAAACTTTTTTGTCATTTTTTCAATATGACTGCTTTATATTCATATTTCTTGATGTAAACTATGTTTTGGATTACAAGTATTGAAAATGCACGAGGCTGAATTGGCAACTATGAATTTCAACAGCACAAATTTACACATTACTGTATGTGGGATATTGATTGTGGGATATTAATGGATATTGAGACTGGACAGGATTCACACTTTTTTATTGTTCTTTACTAGTGGACTGACTAAAAAATTACAATATAATGGATATATATATAGATTTTTTTGCAAAAGCCTGTACCTTTTTTAAAATTCTAGTTCATCTTTCAAATGTTAGTATTTGTGTCAATAAACATGTCACTACTATCAGAATGAAATGTCCCCCAAACAAAATCATCAAAAATGTTTAGTCATGTTTTCAGTATAACGGTGCACAGTTTCAGTATTTCTTGATATAAACTACAGTTTGGGTTAAAGTAATTGAAAATGCACGAAATTTAAATTACTTCTGTCTGGCATCTATGAATTTCAACAGCACAAATGTATTTGTTTGGTTGCATATGTTATTTATATTGATTGCAAGAGACCAGACAGGATTCACAATTTTACTGTACTGTAATAGTATCTATTCGTTTCTTGGTTGTTCATTCATTTTCAAAAAAATTGTAATTCTGTGTTTTGCTCTGTTGCCAATTGAAGGTTTACATAGTGACATTCAAGATTCATCAGCACAATTCATCAATACAAGTCAAATAAAAAAAAAAAATTTTATTGAAGTTCAACAGAAATTTCAGATGGTCTAGTGGTTAGGATGCGGGCCGCTCTCACTGCTGCGGCCCGGGTTCGATCCCCGGTCAGGGAACCAACCCCAGCCACTCTTAGTGCTGGTCCCAAGCCCGGATAAATGGGGAGGGTTGCGTTAGGATGGGCATCCAGTGTAAAAACATGTGCCAAATCAAACATGCAAATGATCTGCTGTGGCGACCCCTAATGGGAGAAGCCGAAAGAAAGTTTAAAAGAAGTTTCAGACATGCACTTTTTGCTGCTGCAAAAATCTAGGAAAGGTTATAAAACCCTCTTTAAACAAAAAAAATTTCATAATACTACAATGAGAGATACATTTATATATAGAGAGAGATTTTTACAGTTTTTCTTAGTTGCTTTGGAGTGTTTCTCAGTTTAGAAATGAAGTTCTTAAAACTACTTGTTCAACCTCCACATCTTTTAGTCATTTGTGCTCATCATAAGAACATTTCTTGTTGCTTTGATCAAATTGAAAATTCATTTAATTCATTGTATACAAGTGTCCGCTGTTTCCTACATTATCAGTTGTTTATGTCATGTTGATGAAAATATATTATACTAGTTTCACCTAAATAATCTCAAACCCTAAAACATCTCTGCATCAGTTCATTGTATTAGTCATTGAATGCAAAATGGTAAAACCACTTGTCATCATCTTTCATCTAAAATTTCTATTAAACTTTTTTTTGTAAATGTGACTTGAATTGGTCAATTGTGCAGATGAATTTTACAGTTTTTCTTGGAGCGTTTCTCAGATCAGAAATGAAATTCTCAAAACTACTTGTTCAAACTCCACATCATTTAGTCATTTGTGCTCATCATAGGAACATTTCTCATTGCTTTGATCAAATTGCGACTGCTTTGGTACATCATTTAATCGATTGTGTACAAGTGTCTGCTTTTTCCTACATTATTTAATTCAGTTCAATAAATTTTTATTTGTATAGCGCTTTTAACAATGAACATTGTCTCAAAGCAGCTTTTCACAGATAATGTGGTGATTACAGTTTTTTTCAGTTGCTTTGGAGCATTTCTCGAATCAATCTTAAGATTAGCAAATCAGTAAGTGCATTCTCAAAACAATGTGTACAAACAGCACAATACATTGAATTTCTTGCAAAAGCCTGTTTTTTGCTCAAAATCCTTAGTACTTCTCTCAAAAGTAAGTATTTGTGTCAATGAACATATCATTACCATCAAAATAACAAGTCCTTTTATCATTGTTTACGAACAAGATAGTCAAACTTTTTTGTCATTTTTTCAATATGACTGCTTTATATTCATATTTCTTGATGTAAACTATGTTTTGGATTACAAGTATTGAAAATGCACGAGGCTGAATTGGCAACTATGAATTTCAACAGCACAAATTTACACATTACTGTATGTGGGATATTGATTGTGGATATTGATTGATATTGAGACTGGACAGGATTCACACTTTTTTATTGTTCTTTACTAGTGGACTGACTAAAAAATTACAATATAATGTCATTGTGATAGAAAATAAAAAGACACAAAAATAAAAATTCCAAAAGGTAAACATAGAAAACACTTCTGCACATGCCGCACTATACAGTGTAATCTGTTTCTACCCCCTGACATCCCAGTCTGTCAGCCCTTGCAATACCATTGTGAGGCCATGATTGACAACATGGTCCACAATAGTGGCTCTAATTTCATCTGAAATGTGTCTATGTGTCTGGCCTCTTCTTCCTCTTCCTCTATATTGCCTCCATACCCTTCTAGCATGCATCCTTATTTTTGGCTCTCGACCATGTTTGTTTCCATTTTCAACAATTGTAAATCTGTGTTTTGCTCTTTTTATATAAACTCGCCAATTACAGTAAAGGTTCCCGAGATTCAGCCTTGACATATTTTAGGGAACTAGTTAAAAATTGGTTGATCTAAAAGTGAACACGCCCCTTCATTAGTGACATTCAAGGTTTATCTGCACAATTCATCAGTTCAAGACACATTTACCAAGAAAAGCTTGATAAATTTTCACAACTAGCTTAACCATTTTGCATTTATTGACTTATGCAATGAACTGATGCCTAAATGTTTTGCCTAAATTTTTATCTTCTATTACAATGACAATATATTGTTATTTTTTAGTCAGTCCACTAGTAAAGAAAAATTTAAAAAAGTGTGAATCCTGTCCGGTCTCTTACAATCAATATCCCACATACAGTAATGTGTAAATTTGTGCTGTTGAAATTCATAGTTGCCAATTCAGCCTCGTGCATTTTAATACTTGTAATCCAAAACATAGTTTAAATCAGGAAATACTAAAAATAAAGCATTGTCATATTGAAAAAAATGACTAAACATCTTGACTATCTTGTTTACTAAACAATGATAAAATGACTTGTTATTTTGAGGGCAATGATATGTTCATTGACACAAATACTTACTTTTAAGAGAAGTACTAAGGATTTTGAGCAGAAAACAGGTTTTTGCAAGAAATTCAATGTATTGTGCTGTTTGTACACATTGTTTTGAGAATGCACTTACTGATTTGCAAATCTTAAGGATGATTAGAGAAATGCTCCAAAGCAACTGAGAAACACTGTAAACTAGTATAATACATTTTGATCAACATGACATAAACAACTGATAATGTAGGAAAAAGCAGACACTTGTACACAATCCATTAAATGATGTACCAAAGCATTTGCAATTTATTCAAAGCAATGAGAAATGTTCTTATGATGAGCACAAATGACTAAATGATGTGGAGTTTGAACAAGTAGTTTTGAGAATTTCATTTCTGATCTGAAAAACGCTCCAAAGCAACTAAGAAAAACTGTAAAAGTGAAGATGTTCTTTATAAGTAAGTTTGTCCCTGATGAGCGAGCCGGTGGCAACTGTGGCAAGTAAAAACTCCCCGAGATGGCATAGGGAAGAAACCTTGAGAGGAACCAGACTCGAGAGGAAACCCATCCTCATCTGGGTTGCACCGAATGTCCATTTATAGCAGATATACGATGTTGCGGGGTACAGTGATGATGATTAGAAGCGAAAAGTAGTCCTGAGTCAATGTAGCAGACTGTTGACATTAACTACAGTCTAATCCATCCTCAAAACTCTTGTTCTTACTCCGGAATTTCATGGAACCACCCAAGGCATTGCTGAGAAACCGTCCCAAGCTGCACGGAGTAAATGAATGTGTGCTGCTGAAATTCATAAATGCAGTACAGATGGAAGTCAGATTTTTGTGCATGTTCAGTCACTGTGATCCAAACCATCATACTGACAACATAACTAAATATTTTGATGATTTTCCTTGTGAACAATGTCAAAGGGACTTTTCATTCTGATGGGAATGACATGTTTATTGAGACAAATACTTACTTTTGAGAGATGAACTAAGGATCTTAAGAAAAGTACAGTCTTTTGCAAGAAATCTATTGTGTTGTGCTGTTTGTACACATTGTTTTGAGAATGCACGTACTGGTTTGCAAATATTAGGTATGATCCGAGAAATGCTCCAAAGCAGCTAAGAAAAACTGTAATTGATCCCCTTTTAATTTTGTGAGGTTGCCCCCTTAAAAACAGGAACAGTCTAGAATTTTTATGGTAGGTTTATTCAACAGAGATAGAGAGAATACATAAAAAAAAACATAAAAAAAACATTAAAGAAAGTATATACATTAATTTGCATTTTATCGAGTAAAATAAGTATTTGATCCTGTACCAATTTAGCAAGAATTCTGACTCACAGACCAAATTATTCCTGTCCCTTTAGGAAAGTACTCCCAATATCAACACGTTATGTGCAGAAACGACACCTGTCACAGAATCAACATTCAACATCAACTTCTATTCAAACCTCTCTACCACCATGGGAAAGACCAAAGAGCTGTCAAAAAGACCACAGGGACAAGATTGTAGACATGCACCAGGCTTCAACTATGAGACTGATGATCATTAGCATCTCCTTTGTATAATCAGTTAATCATACACCTGACCCTGATCCTACAAAATACCAGACTTTGTGCAAATGTACAAAGTGCAAGTTTAAGAATTGAATCACACCAAATGTTAATTAAATTTCCACATTTTTATTTAATAAATAAATTGATATATAAATTGGGGTGTTTAATCCAACAATTATTGGGCTTACTAAGCATAATAGAATTCACATATAATTACATGATCCTTGGTGGCTTTCTTTCATTCTGGGTGAACTATTCATTGAGACCTTTGCTGGCAGCTGCAAGAGTGATGAACCAATCAACCACTTATTAACTTCTAAATTGGGCCATTAATCCCTGCCATTTTTCCCCCATCATTAAACTATAAGTTTGCCATAATTATCTTCTGTTAAAGGTTAACATGTATGTAGTTATCATTTATTTTATTTTGATTTTGTCAGGCCTTATCAATTTAATCAAACATTACACTTTCCAACCTAGATCTCCATCTATGTGTTGAGCAACAACTACAATTATTACAATTATTCACTTGCATGTTCATAGTGACCCATTGATTTCTTCCCCAACCTTTGGTCATTATGCATATCGTATACATGTACATACACTGACCTAAACAAGCTCCTGTCACCAAACAGTGATAACCACTAGGGGGCATACGTCACTAAATAAAGTTTTATATAAATAAATAAAAAATACTAGGTTAAAAAAAACGTTATTATAAGAATGTATTCAGACATCTTTATTAAAACATATTAAACATGCACTACATAACATAAGGCTTGGGCAATCTTTTTGTTCTTAAGGGACTCCAAGCTTTTGCACCTATTACATTTGCATTAAATGTGCAATTACTGCATGTGTGAGATTTTGCAGGTTGTAGGTGTGAGCCAGAATTTAATTATTACAAGAATTACAATTTTCCTCCTTGCTCTATGTCCCCAACACATGATTTCACGTGATTCCACTTTAATTCTACTTAAATCAGTCAAATAGATTCATTCAGCATATAAATAAATGTGCATTATGTACACAAAGAAAAAAACAATTATAAAAAAAATAAATATAGACAACAGTATCTGCAACAGTATATGCCTTTTCATGGGATATATATGCAAAAGTAAAGTAAAACTTTATATATGCATCTGTTTTTTTTATATTTTTAACGTTATATTTTTGTCTAACACACTGTTTGTACATTTTAATCATATACAGTATAATGATGTAACAGTGGCTCAGATCTTTTCAAAGATATTTAATCAGGTTCAAGTCTGGGCTCTAGCTGGGCCACACAAGGACATTCACAGAGTTGTACCGCAGCCACTCTATTGTTATCTTGGCTGTGTGCTTTGGGTCCTTGTCTAGTTGGAAGATAATTCATCGCTTCAGTCTGAGGTCCAGAGCTTTGGAGCAGGTTTTCATCAAGGATGTCTCTGTACATTGCTGCATTTATATTTCCTTCGATCCTGACTAGTCTCCTAGTTCCTGCTGCTGAAAAACATCCCCAAAGCATGAGGCTGCCACCACCATGCTTCATTGTATAAAGCCTTTGAAAGTCTTTGTTTTTCATGGTCTGGGAGTCCTTCAGGTGGCTTTTGACAAACTCCAGGTGGGCTGTCTGCCTTTTACTGAGAAGTGGCTTCCGTCTGGCAAGCTTGATTGGTGGAGGGCTGCAGAGATAGTTGTTCTTTTGGAAGGTTCTCCTCACTCTACAGAGAAACGCTGAAGTTCTTTCAAAGTGACCTTTGGAACCTTTTTCAGTTTCTTAGTCACGTCCCTGACTAAAGCCCTTCTGCACTAATCACACAGTTTGCTTGGGCGGCCTGCTCTAGGAAGAGTCCTGGTGGTTCCAAACATCTTCCACTTATGGATGATGAAGGCCACTGTGCTTATTGAGACCTTCAACGCTGCAGACATTTTTTGCACCCTTCCCCAGGTCTGTGCCTCGATACAATTCTGAGGTCTACTGACAATTCTTTGGACTTCATGGCTTGGTTTGTGCTCTGACATGCACTGTTAACTGTGGGACCTCATATAGACAGGTGTTTGTATTTCCAAATCATGTCCAATCAACTAAATTTACCACAGGTGGACTCATGTCAAGTTGTAGAAACATCTCAAGTATGACCACTGAAAACAGGATGCACCTGAGCTCAATTTTGAATGTTATAGCAAAGGCTGTCTTATTTACAGCTGTCTTATGTACGTGATTTTTTTCGTTATATATTTTTACTAAATTTGCAAAGATTTCAAACTAACCTTTTTAATGTTGTCATTATAGGGTATTTTTTACAGAATGTTATGAATCTAATCCATTTTGGAATAAGGCTAGAACAAAACAAAATGTGGAAAAAGTGAAGCGCTTTGAATACTTTCCGGATGCACTGTAAATACTTTTAAAAGGTTTCAAAAATACCTTTTGAAACAGCTCTGGCTCACTGGAGGTCTATCGTGTGGCTCACAGTGTCACACTGTGCTAACGGCACATGGTGAAGTGTAATCAATGCAAGACTCATGTGCTGTGACAGTAGAAAAGAACCTCAGGCTAGTATGACCAGCACTCACATAACAGCTGACATCTACTCAGGAGCAAGTGGTGGGAGGTAATGCTTAAAATTCAATGCATACTATACAGAATTCCGCTTATTATGTTCCAACAGCAGTTAGGATAGTTTAAGTAAAAACATATGATGATGATGATGTATGAAACCTCAGGAAACAGTTCTTCAGGAAAAAGATTTAAAGTGTGAAATTATGTAGACTCTAAGCAAGAAGGATGTGAATAGAAACAATTCCAGAAGGGATTAAAAACAAACAGGCTCACACGCAAACACACACAGACATACAATACAGAGAAAAACAGAGCGAGAGAAAGCAAGAGAGAGAGAGAGAGAGAGAGAGAGAGAGAGAGAGAGAGAGAGAGAGAGAGAGATTATTTTGATTCTGCAGAAGGTAGGTAAATCTGGGATCAAGGATTAGTGCATGTTTTACTGCAATTTTCATTTAGACGATGGATATGTGTCTCATATGGAACAAACTGGAAAGGACTGCTCTGTGGACAGTTACTGATTCGGATTAGAAAGAAATCTCCTTTTTTTTAGCAGTAAGAAATGATCAGTGGAGCAACCAAAACGTGACTGTTTGAACCTCACTTTGACTGCATTTTGTGAGTACTGCATACTGCTAAGTATACAATGTTCTCGTCTGAGTTTGCATATTACATACTGTAATATGCATTTGGGTGTTGCTATTTAAAAATATCTTAATTTGGGGAGTACATAGAATAAAAAGACCCTATTTTGTCTATCCAGGATTCTAAATTCTGTATTTTATTATTGACCTGTGGAAGCAGAATGACCTCTACAGCGTGGATAGTTTTAACAGCTTTCTGGTTTCATTTGTCAGACGCTAACTGTCCTCCAGGATGCCTGTGCACCTCGGACATTGTAAACTGTGGGTCTGTAGGTATGGAGAGATTTCCCTCTGTATTACCCCCCACCACTTCAACCCTAGACATCAGCCACAACCGGCTCACATGGCTGGCACCAGGCACCTTTCATGGACTGTTCAGGCTGAATGTCCTGCGCATTGCTCATAACCAAATTTCTCTGCTCAGTCCAGCAGCCTTCCACAACACTAGCACTCTACATCATCTTGACCTCTCATCCAACAGACTGCAGATAGTGGGGAAACACCCTTTCCAAGACCTGCTGGGGTTGGAAGAACTACTACTTTACAACAACCACATAACCCACGTGGAAAACAATGCTCTGGTGGGATTGAGCAACCTGAAGAAGGTTTACCTGAGCCTCAACCAAATTACAGACTTCCCCTTTTTCTCCATTCGCAAACATAGCCATCCTAAGATGGTCACTCTTGACCTCTCATCTAACCGCATAACACAACTGCCTCTGGACGATATTGTTCTGTTGCCTTTAACTTTACGAAGAGGCTTGTTCATACATAATAACAGCTTGGAATGTGACTGTTCCACATATCGTATTTTTTGGCACTGGGAAAAAGAAGGTTATGAAGCTGTAAGAGATTTTAAGAATGAATATTCATGTAGAATGTTTGGAGATCCACTCACCTCAGTCAACTTCCTCCACAGCCCTCGCTTCTTTGATAACTGCACTATTGAAAAGATGATTTCTTTGATTTCTCCCAAAGCTGACATGATAGTCTATGAAGGGGATCAGGTCAGATTAGATTGTACTGGTACACTCAGTAATGTGGTTCTCTCTTACTCTTGGGTTATTCCTCACCAAGACAACATGACTTACTTGATTCAAAATGGTACTCTGCAGCTGAAAAAAGATGGCAGTCTGGAAATCCTATCTGTCCAGATGCGAGACTCAGGAATCTACCGCTGCCTAACTGTGGACAAGGTCAGGATGACCAACGAAACTCGTGAAGTAAACCTAACTGTATATCCTCAGCTTTTAAGAACAGAACCTTTCAGCACCGGTTACACCACACTAATGAGTTGTGCCATCACTCTCGTTCTCATACTTGTGTATCTATATTTAACCCCTTGTAGGTGTGGCTGCTGCAGAGCCCCACCAAACTCATCAACAATCTCTAGCTTTCGTGAGGACCACCAGTCTCTGGCATTCATCTTTGGAGTTTCACCAACTGCAAATTTGAAGCTAATGGATAAATCTAACCTAGACAAACATTTGGTGTTCCTTGAGCCACTCATGGAGGAAACAAATACGCACCTTACAGCAGAGGGTAAAGCTGACTAGAAGACTAGAAGGATCATATGCAGCACATGATAACAACCACTGAATTTTTCAGGTTTTTCATTGTTCTTAAAAAAGTCTGCTACAATTTGATATGCAAATGCTGGAAAAATGAAAATGATGTCTATTTTGACTGCATTTACCTCTATTTATCCCACTAAAAGAGTTCAGCATGTGCTCTAATAGACAGCTATGACTGCGGAATGTATTTTATGAATCTGGAAAATGACAAATAAAATACTATTACTTTCTGTTATTCTTCTATGACATTTCATAGTATACATTTATATTACAAACATCCATCTTGCTATAAAAGGGTCAAATTGTGTGAAGCAATGAAATATATATTGCTTAAGGCTTTGATGAAATAGTGTTTGACTGGCACATAGCAGTGTAGGAGTGACTATATAGCAAACAATATAAAGACCAGGATTAATTCTCTTAATCATTTGCTTCGAAAATATTTTGGCAGCAAAATAGCATGACTGTATAGAATCACAACAGCACAGTCCACTAAATCTAGAACTGCAGTTAAATTTGGGACAGGTGTGGGATGAAGTTGTTTGTGTTGGCATCTTGTATTTAATGGTGAATCAAATGAAAACCTTAGGGCAAAAGTCTTCATACTCATGGTTTCTGGCAAATAAGTGATACAGGAACCTGTTTGTGTAATCTTAATTCGTTTTTCAGATAATTTAATCTGCACGGATGCCCTTTTAGACCTAAAAGAGTTTTCAAGAGCTCAGTAGTTACAATATATACATTCTCAAGATTCTGCTCATTATATTTTTAAACCATTTATATGTGTCATGTTCCATAAATTCCTATGAGGACTGTTACTTAGCCATAGCCCACGACAGTGTTGTCTAGCGGTCTTTGTCGTTAAAGTTTGTTGGTTTAATTTAGTTTTATTTAGATTAGTTAAGTGTTTAGCACTATTTGCTGCTGGTTTATGCTGTGATTTAAATATATAACATTTACAGAAGAAATTAAATCTTTGATGCTTAAATATGGCAAGTGTGCAGAGGCAAAGCTGCACTTAGTTATATAACAGGCTTGCTCATAGACCCCTTCCCACACACACAGTGTCAATGCATTGCATTGCAGGGATGACCAGATTATCTGAGCAGGGACATGAACAGATCTGAATTTACCAGATTACTCTAAGAATAATGTGGGTGTTTGACAATTTTCAAGCTTTGCTTTGTCCTTTTTCTCATCTCTCAAATCTCACAAAATGAAAGTGCAGATAAAAGTGGGCAGGCCATTCACTTATATGTAAATCATGCAAATTCAATTGAGATGTAGCAGGCAAAGATGTGGTTTCATAGCAGCAAAGCCAGTTTTATACTGTGTCAATTCTCCTTTATTCCAAAAGTCAACAATCATTCCATGCTTGATTATTTAATGAAAATCCTTGTGTGATACCTGCAATACCAGCAATTTTTTTTTTTTTTAATAAAAAAAATTATAAATGGAACTTTGATCCCTTAATGTCCAAATAATTGAGGAAATTAAAGGAGATATTCTGACTGCTGTCACAATGAAACTGTTTCTTTTTAATTGTACTTTTTTTTTGCATTGTTATTCCAATACTGTATGTGTAGCTGTTCCATGAATTTTGTGTCACCTTACTTGCTCTTCTGTAAATGGCTTAATTTAAAATTATTAAATACCACATATTTTGATTAACCAGGCTTCAAGATCTTGTATGAATTGGTTCTTTATTAAATTTAGTCAATTTGCAGTACAATATTATAAAGAATAATGCAACCTCTTGGTCCATATGTAAAAGGGATCTCTCTCTCTCTCTTTTTTGGGTGAGTTAAACATGCTCTTGAGTAACCAGTGACTTCTCTCATCTCCTCTCATCTCCTCTCATCTCCTCTCATCTCCTCTCATCTCCTCTCCTCTGTAGTTAATGTAAACCGTCTGCTACACTGACACTGGACTACAGTTTGCATTTGATCATAATCACTGCACACCTCAACATCGTTTAGCTGTAATAAATGGACATTCAGTGCCACCCAGATTACACAACACATTAACCCATGAGGCTGATAACTACAATTGCAGAACTCCAATTCTGTCAGTCAAAAACATAAAAAAAGTTTGACTGCAGTGGGCACAGGCTCACCAAAACTAGACAGTAAGAATGGAAAAAACTGGTGTGGACTGATGAATATAAATTCCTGATGAGGTACATAGATGTTTGTGCAAGCATTTTGCACTAGTAGCATGAATCCATAGACCTGCCTTGTGTCAACAGTCCAGACTGGTGAAGGTGGTGCAATGGTGTTGGGAATGTTTGTTTTGTATAATGCTACATAGATAATGCTCCTTAGAACCCTAACCAATTTGGGCATAGGGATAATGAGGCACTCCATGCCTTCACCTATTCAATTTGATTCTTTGAATTCAGAAAACTACATAATTTGCTAAGGAATCTGTGATGGAACATTTAATACCACCAGTGAGGAATGTGATTGCGTTTTGGAGAAAAGGTGAGGGATTAAGCACAATTGAGATGGTTTGGAAATGTGCAGAGGAGGGCCATGGGGTACATCGGTATTAGAATGCTGAGGATGGAGCCACCAGGAAGGAGGAAGGAGGCGGTTTATGGATGTGGTGAGGGAAGACATGCAGGTAGTTGGTTTGAAAGAGGCAGATGAAGAGGACAGGGGGGGTATGGAGACGGATGATCCTCTGTGGCAACCCATAATGGGAGCAGACGAAAGAAGAAGAATAAGAGAGTGGCATGTGATACATTATTATACAATAATAATATCTTAATTAACATGTAGAAATTCATTCAGTTGTATACGTGGGATTAAACTGAATAGGCAAACACATAACAAATAAAGTGAAGAATCAATTAAAAAAATAAAGCAACATATTTATTTATTTATTTATTTATTTATTCCTAGGGACGCTTTGGGCTGAAAGTCATCCATGCTGGAGAAAGACAATAGGTCCAGGGTAGAACAAGATGGTAGTGGAGAAAGAATGCAATACATAAGAGGCTGTAATGTGGGTTTCTAACAGTAGGTGCAGTGGGAAGGTGTAGCAAAATGGAAGATAGGCTGTGAGGATTTGTGAAAGAAGGAAGTTTGTTGATTAAGTATTGCAGGAGCAGTGGCAGCCTTACCAGGATGTAACCCTTGTTCCCGGTCAGCCTCTCTAACACATACAGTGTCTGTAAGGTCAGTCTCAATCAGGAATGGTACACATGGAATCACAGTGAATTTCTTAAAATTCCCTTCCATCCTAGAAAAAAAAAAAGGTGCTAATTCTCTGAAACCACAAACAAAAGAAAACGTTACAGACAAGCCTTTGTCTTGGAGAGGATCAAAGAGGTTTCCTTATCACGCGAGCAAGGCCAGCTTAGCTTATCATTGGAAATTGCTGGTTGATATAAGCAGACAGCATAAACAGTATGTTATACTAGCTGTGAAGCATGTTCAGCATAGTACAGATGTTTATGCTCAAGTGCCTCATCAACACCACCTTATAAGGGAACCAGTGAAATCAATGATCCATAATTTAGGATGTTCTAACTGGAGCATCATAGTCTGCCCTGTGGAAGTGGGATGCAGTGGCTTTGAGGAACATTTATAATCAGACTCTTCAAAGACTTGGGGATTAGAGCCTGGAGACTGTGCCCTGCCATCAAGGTTTCTCAGAGGCAGCAGAGAGAAGTAGCCAGTGGCTGTGGATTTAAAAAAAAAAAAAAGCGTTACCTCCAGCTTGGCATTGATGACAAGACACAAAGGGGAGGATTCTAAGGCACTAGAATTAATTTAGCCCTCTGGAGGTGCAGTGGGATTTTCAACAAGAGGTGAGCACTAAAATATATTCCAAAAAAGTGGTAATGTCTGGTAACACATGGATCACCTGAAGAGAAGAGGCTGGAAGAAAGAGACACAGGCGACAGTTCACCAAGCAGAGCTTTCTATATTACTTTTAATTTTCACAATTTTCCTCTCACCAGAGTGCACTCGTCTTTCTCTCAGCTTGGTGTCTCACTCTTCTTTAATCGGCGTCAGAGGACTGAAACAGAGCGCCCTGATTAGGGTCTTCTGCAGGTGTGGCTCACCGCTGCCACAGTCATAATATAAGGTTTGGTTTAGTCTTAATTTTGATTATTGACATCTGTCACGTGCAATTGGGTGAGTTATGCAGCAATTTCATTTGGGTATTTCTACAATTACACATAGAAATAGTGAGAATATCCCATTTGAACAGTCATGGCATTCAGAAATAGATTTGGAAAGTCCTTTGTGAGTGCCAGCATATTTAGAAGCACAATCCATAAGCCTGGAAAAGCATCAGGGGGGAAAAAAAGTCTTCATGCAGTTATTGCAGCAAGAGATACACAAACAAATCCGTCATCTTTGTCTACATTTTTTTGGTTTGCCTACAAAAGTGTCATTGTTTAAATTGTTTCATAGAACTATATATAAATTAGCTCTGATATGCCATTACCTTAGAAAGAGACTACATGGTTGAATATATAAACCAGAAACATAGGTGTTTACGCATAGACTCGTAGCATTACAACAATCTCCCTTTACTGGAATCACGGTGTACAAACCTGTACTAGCAGAACGATGCCTCTCTGCCAAAAGTAAGGTACATGAACACATGGTTTGAAGAGCTTCAATGGTCTGCAAAGCGCCCTGAGCTCTCTGAACAACTTTGGGATGAAGTGAAACAATGACTGTACTTTACCACAGTTCAAAATTATGTGGAAAGTCTTTATAAAAAGTGGAGGCTGTTACAGTGGCAAAAGGGACCAACTCAGTTTTAACACCAATGGGTTTGGAATGGACACATACAAGCAAATGGCTGCATACGTACTTTTAAGAATAAAGTGTAAATGAACAGTGAGATTATAGTGTTATTAACCTTAAAAGTGTTGCTTCTCTACTGCTGTGTTTTAAAATGACAGATTACAGTGCTTTTTGCTACTTATAGCTACATGCTTTCGATCAGACCTTGGGAGAAAGAACTTGACTTGACTTGAAAAGTCCCTGAATGAAAGAATTGTAACTGTTCTTTAATTAACAATGGGCAATATATTGATGAAATTAATACACAAACTCTCCCTGTTTAAGAGAAATGTATGAAACAGGGCAGTTATATTCCAAATCTACAAAAGTGTACGACGAAAAAAACAAAAACAAAATCATCTCTACAAGATGATGACATCTGTGCCAAGCAAGAGAAAAGCTGCCCTCTGTTGGCCAGCCAGCAAAAGAAATTGAGCTTCAACAGACTCAAAAGACATCTGTAAACAATCAATCCTTGCATTAAACACACAGACACACACACACACACACACACACACACACACACACACACACACACACACACACACAAGCTAACATACCCAACACAATGTTTGATACAACCTTGTTTAATAGAACATTTGTACAACCAAGAATGTAAAAAAAAAAAAAAAAAAAAAAAAAAAAAAAAAAAAAAAAAAGGCTAAAATTAAGTGATTCACAATTTCCTTTTTAAAAAAATATTGTCTGCATTTTGCCCCTTGTTCACTATCCATTTTGAAAATTATAAACACAAAAGAAACAAAACAAAACAACAACAAAAAAAATACATTGAAAGGTAATTACATTTCTTGGCGATATAAATATAGTGGTCTGAACAAGGTTTCAAACAACTCGTTAAAGAAGAGTCACGGGCCTGGACGCATTCTGATTTGATGAACAAATGGTACAAAACCAATTTTTTTTTTTCTTTTTTCTTTCTTAAATTTAATGTGCTCTTCATGTTGAATATATACATTCTGTATGGCAGTAGTCTGTAAGTCCTGACTGCTCCCAACATTTTAGTAAGTGTAGTCTGAGTAGTAATCCTTCGGAGGACCATAGCCCCGATTACAGTGCGTACCTCCCCACAGTGACCCTCTGCCTGGTCTGGATCTCATAGGCATAGGGGGACCTCTCCCTCTAAAGCCTCCACGCCTTATGTCCATAGGCCCTGGCATGGGCCCTCGGGGACCGAACATGTGGTTCCCACTGTGTGGGATTGGTCCATGCGGCCCTCCTCGGCACACAGGACGCATTGTGACTCCAGGACGTGGTAGAAGCCCTCTGGGATTGCTAGGCATGCAGCCTCCAGGCATTCCACGGCCAGGTGTAATGCCACCTCTGTGGGTCTCTGTACAAGAGTTTAATGAAGTCCTACAGCCCTGATTGCTGGGCATTACACTGCCTGATGTGCTGCTCTGCTCAGACCCTATTTCTTGGAACTGCATGGAGGATGGTGGTGGGCCAGACATGCTTTCATCAACTATATTTCCAGTCCCAATAGATAATCCTTCAGCTGAAACTGTGCCTTCATTCTTTCCAAAAACTGCCGGGCTCATACCAGGTGTATAGCTGTCCTGTGCAACTGTTGGGGCTGTCCAGTTATACATGGGTGGTCCAGGGGGTGTGGGTATGGGACCAGGGAATACAGGAGCATCTGGATAGCTGGGCAAAGTAGAAGGTACAGAGGAAGAAGAACAGAAGGCAAGAGGTTCAGTGGCTTTTGTCTGTGCATCCTGAGAGCCAGGCAAAAACAAATGACAGTCACCAGCACCAGATGGAGTTTGAGCCTGAGGCAAGGCTTGAGAGCAGGACAGCCCTTCAGGATTTGCATCCCCTTTGCTACAGGATGCCTGGGACAGGCCTGTAGGTGTAGGGTTAGCAGACTGGCTCACACAAGAAGTGTTGGGGTTCGCTTGATTAGGAAGTTGGGACAGGGGCACAGTGTTGGCCAGGGTAGCATTTCTGCTACTCACTTGGCTGTACTCCTGTCCTTGCAAGGTCGAGCATGCAGGTGAGGAATAGGCAGAACTCATGTGAAAGCCAGGAGAACCGGAATAGGGGCTCCATTGTGCCGAGTTGGGGTACAAGTAGCTCTGGTGGGGGTTCACGCCAAAACTAGCTAAGTTGTCCTCCTCCTCATCTATGGAGGTTCCAGACTGCTTTGAAGTTTTATACTGTGAGATGGCCGCCTTCAGAATGCTGTAATCCACAGGACAAGACGACAGAGAATCTGTGCAATGTAGGTCAGAGAGAGGGGGTAGAACGTCCTCAGTCACAGGTTCAGACGGTAGAGCAGTCTGCTTCTCTGCTGCCCTCACCCCTACTTGCATTGTAGCATCTTCATCAGAGTCAAGGGACATGTCCTCCTCCTCCATGCACGCATCTGGCTCTGCTGGAGATGAAAGGCAATGCTAGATATAGATATAGATATATATATATATTTTTTTTTTACTATATAGTAGTATAGAATATATTATATATATAGTAAAGTATAATATAGGATTTAGACATACATATATACATACATACATACATACATACATACATATATATATTTATATTTACACAAAATTCACGGTTTTGGTATGTACCTCGGTTTAAAGTCACGATTCGGCAGAATTTTATCATGATTAGAGGAATAAAATGCAAAACATAAAATTGCTTGTATTTTTTTTTTTTATTAATTCAGTTTATTATGATAACAGTTTTTCCTCATTTGCTTTGGAGCATTTCTAGAATCATCCTTAATATTTGCAAACCAGTACATGCAACCTCAAAACAATGTGTACAAACAGCACAACACAATGGATTTCTTGCAAAAGCCTATACTTTTCTCAAAATCCTTAGTTTATCTCTCATAAGTAATGTGTGTCAATGAACATCTAATTACCATCAGAATCCTTTAGTCACTGTTCAAACAAAATTGTGAAAATGTTTAATCATGTTGTCAAAATGACAGTGCACAGTTTCAATACTTTCTGATATAAACTATGGTTTGGATTACAACGATTAAAAATCCACAAGGCTGAATTTCTTCTGTTTGGCATCTATGAATTTCAGCAGCACAAATTTATTTATTTGATTGCATATTTGATTTATATTTATTGCAAGAGACGGAACATGGTTCATGCTTTTTACTGTACTGTACTAGTGTTCTTGGTTGTTTATTCATTTTCAGAAATTTCTATTCTGTGTTTTGCTCTGTCTTTATACACTCCCTAATTAAAGGTTCACGAGATTCACCTTTGACCTGTTTAAGAGAACTAGCTGATCATTGGTTGATCTGATGCCAAAAACTCACCTACATTAGTCACATTCAGGATTCATCTGCACAATTCATCATGACAACTGGTTAACCATTTTGCATTCAATGACATACAATGAACTGATGCCGAGATGTTTTGTGGGATAAGATTATTCAGGTGAAACCAGTATAATATATTTTGATCAACATGACAAACAACTGATAATGTAGGAAACCGAAACAATTAACTGAATGTGCCAAAGCATTCGCAATTTGATTAAAGCGGCGAGAAATGTTTTTATGATATGCACAAGTGATGTGCACTACATGATGTGGAGGTTGAACAAGACCTTTTAAGAATTTCATTTCTGATCTGAGAAACGCTCTGAAGCAACTGAGGAAAAACTGTAACATTTGTGATCAACATTTGAACAGTTTACATTTTTAATTATAAAAAATAAAACAGAATAAATCAAATGAATGCAATACACTAATTATATTGATTAAATTGAGTAATCTATTAAATTAGCACAAATGAAACTTTAAGTAAAATGTAATAAATGGAAAGATTTTATGAAAATATTTTAAAGTTATTAGACCCCATTCTGGGAATACAGATGTGTATGTGAGTGTGTATGTGTGTTTTACATTTAGAATTTAATTTTCTAAAGATATAATCTACTTAACTGTTCCACATATTTCAACATACTTCAACAAATGCCTTTATTTCTTCTAACCTTCCTTTATTCACTCCATTAAAATGTGGAATTGTCAGGATTTCCCTATTTCAAGAGAATCCATATCGCTAAGCAGATAGCCGCTAACCATGAAGTGGCTAACACTAGTGCTATGGATTCTTTAGTGTCGTCATGCATGCACAAAGCAAATCTTATTTCCAGTATGAAACGAGTAGCCACAGTAACGCTGCACTAACTCTAGATTCTTTTTTATACCCCACCATTGTTTTCAAGTTTAATAATAATTTTTAAAAATGCCCTCGATATATGAGGCAGAGACTAAATAAACTTAATCAGTTCCTTAATAAATTATCAATGTTTCGCAAGTAGAAAAGATTGCATTCGGTACACCCCTAATATATAGCAATTTTAATTTGAACAAAACAAATAAATAAATAAATAAAAATAAACAAAACACAAACTATTAGTTCTGGAGGATTGAGATTAAGACCAAACAAAAGAATAAGTAATGAACTATTTTAAAATATAACTCTGATTCCAATATAAAACAACTTTGTACAGCTCTAATTTGAAGTATTACTGACTGTTAGAGGGTGTTCCAGAGATAAAGTGATACTCTGTAGGTAAAAAAATAAATAAATAAAGAATGAGAATAGGGACATAAAGCAAGACAACAATTTAGATCTGCTCAAGAAAATAAGACATTCCAATTCATTGTGGATACAAAAACCTCATTATTTGCAACCCCACAATGTGGCTGTTACCTGGAGGCAGGACAATGGGCTGGGTGCAGTCTTCTGATTTATTCCTGCTTATCAGGCTCTCAAAGTCTACTATGATGTCATTCAGGCTAGCAGTGATGATCCCATTACTAGAGAACTTGGGCTCATCAATAGACTGATCTGTTAAAAAAATGTAATTCTGTTAAAAACCTAGAATTTATCATTAGAAAGTAAACTTAAAGGAGAAATAAACAGGCATGGGGCAAATACACAGGATCAATGTCTATTGCTATCTGAGAGTTCATGTATGTACCTGTGAGGAAGATGATGTGTCGTAGCTGTGTGTGCTGAGCCTGTAACTTCACCAGACAGTCCAGATCTGGAGCTTGTCGTGACGGAGCATCACACTCATGGTAAGGTAAGAACTCCACCAGGTGCTTCTTTTGATAAGCTGTCAGCAGATTCAGTAGATCCAGAGCTTCAGAGTTTGACCTGTGTGAGTAGAGAAAGAGCATTAATCTGAGGCAGTGAGGAGAATATGTCAACGGAAAAACATGAATCAAGCATCTACAAAAATGAGAGGTTGCCACCTTAGTCTTGGCAGGAACTTATTTAAAGAAGTGTCATAACAAAAACATGCCACTCAAAAAACCAAGCAATCAAAGTCAAATAAATAACGGTAAATAAAATAAAATAAATTTGTTGGTGTAGTAAAACAAGGTGTTTCTTTGCTTTAGCACCAACTAAGCACTAACCTGCTGAGCTCTTTCAGCTTCTTCTGAGTCTTACAGTGAACTTTCCATTTCCATGGCATGCTCTGCTGCTCCAGGAACTGCAGAAATACTTGAAGCTTTTCTGCAACACAAACAAATAACATTAAGCCATCGGCCACAACTGAAATTTGGAGGATTGATGACGTGTGAGTAGGGATTAAAGATTTTAATATGATGTAAAATAAAAACTCATTTGACATTTCAGATGAGCCAAAGAAGTAGTCAAAAAAGCCCAAACAGGCAGACTTGCCATACTTTCTGGAACTGCATAGTGACAAAATTGTAACATCTTTCAGTTATTAGCCTTGATCCTTACCAACTTCAACATCTAAATAGATCTCTTTATCCATTCAAGAACTTACCTAAAGTGATGAAGTCAGGGTTCAAGATGAACTCATCTGATACAATTAGGCCTCCAGACATAAAAAGCTCATTGTAAGTGCGATTTTTCACATCATCTAAGCTGTCCACACCAGCAAAATACACTGTATTCAATTTCTTTAATGACACCAATGCTGGAATCTGAATAAAACATTTGAAAAAGATTAGAAACGAGTGCTGTAAATCTCCTGAATATGTAACACTTATTGTATGGTAATTTTATTTGTAATGCAGAAAATAATATTATATACATATATATATATATATATATATATATATATATATATATATATATATATATATATATATATATATATATATATATACATATATATATATATATATATTTATTTATTTATAAAAGAATTTAACCTTGTGAACACGAGAAGCTATGTCTTCATTCTGAATGATGACCATAAACTTCTGCTGACAGTTGTTTTCCAGATATTTCAGAGGATTGCACTCAATGTTGCCAAGGTTTTCTAAATAACTCTGATAAATTGAGACAGTCACAAACAGAACATATAGTTGAGACAACAGCAATCTAAATATAGTGATAGTTACATGTAATATAAATAGAGAGAAATATAGATTCCTACCTTAATCTCAGTGCAGAGTTTGTTTTCCTCATCATCCCCCCGCTGAATGTAAAAACGTACTGCATTCATTTGCATGATCTCCATCAGTGTGCACAGCACATCTGGCTTGATCTGGCCAATCATGTCATTTCCTGGTGCGCCTGTCTGCGCTGGTTCAGGGGGCACCTCGGGTATCAGTGGGAGACCAGTGCTTACTGTGAGCATGCATTTAGGACTGTCTGCAATATTTGGAACCTTTGCATCTGTCTTTTTCTCGTGGTGAGATTTGCTGGTAGGTGAGGGCTGTTTCTTAAGAGCTGGAGGTGGAATCGGGGTGGGAGTAGAGCCAGGGGTTGATGTCGGTGTTGAAATGGGTGTTATTTGCTTACTGGCTGTCTTGTGTGAGGATTCCTGCGATTTCAAAGTCTTTAAAGCTGACTGTTTGGAGGGGAGGACAGCAGCAGGAGTAACAGTAGGAGCTGCAGTAAGTGCAGCAGAAAGAGGAGCAACAGGTGGAGGAGGAGCAAGAACAGGTTGAACTGCCTCATTTGGAACAACAGGGAAAGGAGGAGCAGCAGGTAAGCTAATCATGTGATTCATTTTTTCGCATAACATGCTGATATAACCTTGTACTGGAAAAGGCGAAATGTATTCTGAAACATATGTAGAAAAGGTGGAATCCAATCTGCTAGGTGTAGCCTCTTGCCGAGGAATTGTAGGCTGGGAAACATAAAATATATGCTGCCTTTCCATCATCTCCTGAATGCCTGTGCAGAGAGACTGAAACTCCTGGTCCAGAATGGAGTCCAAGGTTTGGACTGTTGGCACTGATCTGTCCTTTACTGATATATAAGATGTCCCTTCCTCCCCCACAGTAACTGGGACTGTGGCTGTGAAAAAAGAAAAAAAAAATTACTTGAAATAAATGTAAAAAGTATCATAGGAATCAGCACATTGGAATAGAAGTCTTTCAACCTAATCGACCTGCCTACAAAAATTATTTAGAAAAAATTACAGTAATCCCGTTTATCGCAGTGGTTTCATACCAAAGCCGCCGGAGATAAACGAAAAACCACGATAAACGGATGCCACCCCAAAAATGCTATTTTATGTATTAAGTACTGTACTGTATTAACATTTTACTTCAATGAATAATTCTATTTTATAAATATATACATTTTTTGGTCTCTCGTGCTATCCGCGAGGCCGGGAAAATCAGCTAAACTAATTAGTTATGTGGCAAATGCAATTCCGCAATAAACCAGGGGCGCAAGATTCGAACGTAAATTCGTAAAGCGTAAATTACTGTATTAAAAAACAATTACATAAAAATGTCACGCAAAGATATACTGATACTAGTTAATGCAACGTTATTATAAGCAGTCTAATTATCACAAAAAGTTTTACAAATAAAAGTAATTTCTATGTGTAACATTAAACTGGAAACAATATAGAATAATTATATATGTTATGAATAATGTCAGCTCCTTTTACAAACATAATATAATGTGCAAACTCATATCTAGCCATGTCTTCTTTTGTCTCCCATTTAGAATATAAAAATTCAACAGAATTGGGCAACAAAATTAGTGAGTTTTGCCATATTTGTGTCTATCACTATATGTGTCAATGACAAAACAGATGATAAAGACAAATATTAACATAGATCATTATTTGGCACTGCAAATATGTGCAAGTATATACTGTAATTTCCGGACTATTAAGCGCACCCAAATATAAGCCGCACCCACTAAATTTTGCAAAGATTTTTATTTTGAATATAAATAAGCCGCACCTGTCTATAAGCCATATAAACATTGAAACTAATGAACTTTACACAGGATTTAATGAAAGACAGTGTCTGTTACATGGTGAAACGGGTGAAATATGTTGTGGCTCCATTAAGAGCAGAGCGGCATTTTGGGAATTGCTTGCCGCCGCTTTTTTCCGGTATTACTGCATGTGTGCAAGGCCGAGGAATATGTCCTTAATTTTTTTCTGATGCTCATTTCTAAGTTTCTTTGACTAACCCTTAACGCTGTTGCAAAGAAAAATAAAAAAGCACGAGTTTTGGAAACCTGTCTGTAATTTTATGATTTCTGTTGCAACTGGAGTTAGTGAGCTCTCCCTTCACCCAGACTCAACGCGTTACAACGGGTTAGGGTTAGGCTTGAAGTTTGTGAAACTGGGAAAAACCCAGGAAAAATCCATATATTAGCCGCTTCATTGTTTAAGCCACGGGGTTCAAAGCATGGAAAAAAAGTAGAGGCTTATAGTCCGGAAAATACGGTAGTACTTTACCCTTACAGAGCTCATGCTATTCATGGTGTGGAAGAATCTCAACATACCTGTAGAGTTTGTTCGCCACTGTAAGCGATTATGACTAGCTTCAGCAGGGACCAGCACCTGTTGCTCAAAGCTGGAGGATGGACTGCACATATCCATACTGCCAATACTGCATGCCATCTGATCCTAAACAACACAATGCAACAGAAAACCTTTTAATGGGATCTTCAATGCTTGTTCAATGAGGAAAAGAACATCTGCACAAATACTCATCATACATACATAATATTTATATAGTAAGCACATGTGGAGTGTTGACTATAAAATACATTTAAATATATCTACAGACGTTAATCTTCTATAACGGTTTTAGGCTGTTATGATTGCACTGGGAACAGCTATGTTAGGCAGCTAACTGATTAATTTAATACGTCTATCTAAAAAAAAAACAATAGTTTGTTTATCTATACAGAGATGCTAGAAAGATAGAGACTACGACCAAACAAATGTACATCCGAGAAAACTGGATTGTATTGTGATAAACATAAAGAGAGACATTTCTGACAACCTGAGCAGGTACGAGTGAAGATAATTTTTATATAATTGTAAACTGAGAAAAATGCTATTTATTGTGTAATTAACAATTGTAGTTTATTCTTATGTAAAAAAAAAAATGAAATGAGAATACATAGTAAATCCCAAACCTCTAGGTAATCCTGTGAGACCTGCTCCTCCTCTGTGTGCCTAGCTCTTGAATTGCGTTCATAGTGGGCAGTTGGTTCGGCTGGCTCACACGACCGCTCAGGTACCAGGCTCTCCTGGAGTTGCGTGGGCAGCATAAGAGGTGCAGTGGTGGCAGAAGCAGAAGCAGAGCTTTGAGATACCTTTTTCAGAGCACTAATCAAGATCTTGAGCAGAGTCTGCGTGTCCTGGATGGGTGTGGTGTGGCTAACGTGATCACGCAGGTCTGTGTCACACATCCCTATGCCATCCATCACTGTCGACAAAGACATTGACGTTTCGCCCTGAGGAACTGCAAGATGCAGGAGAAAAAAGAACACCAATTTAAATTCACAATGTATCTGGGACAGGCAGGTGCTCCTCAAGCTGTGCATCTTGCAATCTGTAGCTCCTCCCCTATGTTCTTCAAGACTTCCTGCATCACAGAGGTTAACGAAGGCATATGCACTAAGAACAGTTCTTTTAATTCTGCAATGGAAGATGGTGTGCCATCGATTTATAAATCCAAATGTAGGTTATAATTCATGCAGAAAAAAATATTAATATTTGGCTTAACCACATGCAGGCAGAGGCTTCAAATAAGAAGACTATTTTTCAGTTAAGGCATTACATGGCTTTGCAATTGGTAAATCTAACACAATATTAATAACAAGACAAAATATCATAGATGGCCATCATGTACAAGATATTCTGAAGTATTCATTTTGAGTTTGTCCATTTAAAAAATGAAGACAGGTTTCAGTTTTCCAAATGAGGATTGTTCCAAAAACAACAAATTTAGAAAGTAAAAAACCTGTTAAGACTTTGAAGAACACTGTATTCTAAGTGCGTGAAGATCTGTCTCATGGCACAGACGACCCCACTCTGTTGGTCAGGCAACGGAATCTTACCTCTTCCTATCTCTCCATTGCTAACCACTTCGGTCTTTTGGTACTTGCTGACTCCGGTAGAGATGTCTCCCTCAGGCCTCCGCTTGTGCCCTGCAGGCTCCCAGTCCTCGCTGTGGTCCTGCATGGCTCCATCCTCCTTGCCCAGTGCCCGCTTGTGCAGTTGGATCAGTTTCAGCAGCTTCTCCATCTTGTCTTTATCATACTCGCCCTGGGGCTTCTGAGCACCACTACCATTAGACTGTGCCAGCCCAGTCTTGGTGCTGCTTGAGCCACTCCAGTCAGACACAGGACTGTATTCGTCAACCATAGGAGGACCACTTTCCTCCACGTCCTGCTGCAGGCATGATATAGCCAGTTGGAAGTTTGCAGGTGCACGAACATATGTATTCAACATTAAGTCCATGCTCTTGGAGCGTTTTGGTGGGTATGTCCCAGACCGTTCATCCATGTTTGATCTATACTCAGGCACAGAGAAAAGCCGTCCTGAGCCTTGTTCCCTCAAACTCAGATAGTCCAGGGCCTGGGTTTTCACTGCACTCGCCAGATCTTTCGGTGGATTTGAGCGCAGTTTGTAGAAAGAATGGTGCAGGGCAGGCGCAAAGGTCTCTATATGTTCAGTGTTTGGGTCTTTAGGCTCTAACGGAACCAGAGAGTCCACATGTAGGCCAGCGTGCTTGGACACTTTGAAAGGGATGGGGGAAAAAACGAAAAAAGGCATCAATCTAAGTATCAAAAAAACAAAAAATATATATCTATGCAGGCTCATACTTACTTAATCTACCTGTAATTCTTGATTCTTGAAAAACAAAAAGTGCCTGCAATCCTCTGTCACTTCTCCCTCGCCTCTCTTCATTTTAGAAAAAACAAAAAAAAGACAATGCCATTGCATGAAGTAATAAACAACAACAAAAAAACAGATGTGTAAATAGGAATATGCACCATGAGTGTACCATTAGAATTGTGCAAGTGAGATGATGACAGGAGGAAAAGAAAGCCCCTTTCTGCCAGTGGCTTCACAAGAACCTGGATAAACACACAGAATAAATGCTGGGAAAAACTTAGAAGACAACGCTTTTTGGGAATAACGCATTTAGCACAGTATGTTTAATAACAGTTTACAAAAGTATGTACACCTTTCATGTAAAAACAACTCACCATTTTCTCTTTCTCCATTTTGTGTAGCAGGCCAGACAAACAGTTTCCCTGCTTGGTCTTAGCCATGACATCAAAGAGGCTGCAGTACAGCCCACATTTCATTACTTCATAGAAAACAACAATAAATAACAGAAGTCATTACATAACAATAACATGGGCAAAAGAACAATTAGACTGTGAAATATTATTCCTCATTATAAAAATGGTAGAAATGACAGCCATCAGCATTTATGATTTTTTTGTTGTAATTGTTAATTATACTTAACAAATTATAAAATTATAGTTGTTAATTACCTTCTTGTGTGTCACTGTATGCGTCCCATGAAAGCAGTGTAGAGGGAATTTTCCTTCTCACTTGATCAAGGTGCATTGCCATACTTATGTCAATTTTGTCCGGACTTAAAAAGAAGCAAAAACACAATTGAGTAAAATACCGCCATAAAAGACACATTCGCATTTCTCAGACATATAGGAAATCATCTGATCCAATTATATTATATGATTTCAAAATTGCATTTACAATTTTATTTAAGGTCACTTACAGTTTGAATGGCAGAAAGGGGGTTGGGCGACCGAATGCACACATGATACAACTCTTCTCCCCTGTTCACTAACGGACCACTCCACACTGTATACCTACGCCATCCTGCAAAACACAACATACCAATCAGTATGTCTTACAGAGCTAATACACAGAATAAGGAACTTTAATTCTGCCATATACACGAATGAGAATAAATACATTTTCTTGAAAAAAAAAATACAAATAAAAATCTACTATTAACATAAAAAACCCCAAAGAAAACTTAGACACTCTAGATCAGGGGTGTCCAATCTTTTTCACAAAGGGGCCGGTGTGGGTGCAGGTTTTCATTTATTCAGTCTTGATAGTCATTGAAAATGATCATTAGATTTGAACAGGTAGAATTTGGTGTGGACTTGCTTGGTTGGAATAAAAGCCTGCACCCACACCGGCCCTTTCTGGATAAGATTGAACACCACTTCTCTAGATGAAGGAAGCTTACCTCTATGTCCTTCATACACGCCACTGTTCAATCTACAAAAAAATGAGAATAAACAATGTATCCAATGGTATAAAACACAATTGGTGAACAGAGTCTAAATTAATTAAATACTAGAGCTGCAATGATCATTTTTATAATTGAAAACAATAGAAAAGATGGAATAATATGCAACAGCTAATCCCAGTTAAGGAGACCTTCCGTAGAAATTGCCATTAGGTATTAGTACAACAAAGAAAAGGTCATGTACCTGTGAGCAGCTGTGGCTGCCTCTTTGCCTTTGTACTGAAAAGACACCACAGCATAGGGACACACATGTCTGGGCCGTGTCCTCAGCTCCTCAAAAGCAAACTCATAAAAGTATTGCTGCAGATGACATGGGGGTAAACAATCATAACATGTAACAATAACACATGCAAATGCTGAGTTATGATATAGTAATAGGAACAATCAATGCACAATACCTGAGTGAGCTCAAAAGCCCTATATGACAATAATGAGGTAACTTTGCTGGCATTTTTGTGCATGTGGCAGTCAAACTTAGGAACAAGTTCCAGATTACTCTTGGGCATATTTTCAAATATGCTTTTTAATCTACCCTGCAGAGCAACAACAAACAACATAATCAGCCACTGACAATTGGAAAACAACAACAAAAAATATAGATTACATTCTAAGTGTGATATAAATCAAAGAAATATTACCTTCATGACTTTAAATATGATTATGTCCCCAGAAGCACCGGCTTCGAATGGATTCATTTGCAACAAATCTGAATATTTTGATAAGTAAATTCCTAATGAAGAAAGTAACAACAGGTTTCTAAATCAGAAATATTCTGATGGCAGAAGATTTGCAATTTTGCATCAAAACTCGAAGAATATCCATAGGAAAAACAAAAAAAGGGCCAAGTGATATCAGACAGGAGCACCAATCACAATTTGTTGGATTTGTTTGTCAACTAACTACAGATATAAAGCTCCTGATCAGAAAGCATAAATCTGGAAAATATTGTCCTATATGCTAGAAAAACTCTGACTACCTAAAACATGAGTATGATTAATTATTTACAAAAAGGTGTAGCATGGAACAGACAAACACACATTGTGTAAAGCCTAGTATCACCTTTACTGGGATTTCCCAGATTGTTAATACGTGCATGCCCCACTGAAAGGCCCTTCTCACAGATCCAGCGAGTCTGCAACAAGAGGCACAACTGTTACATATCTTTTTATGTCCTTAAATACAGGAACAAAATCCTTCAGACCGTTACACTTCTTTACCAGCTTAACAAATCTAAATAAAGAGCAGATTTAGTTATGTTAAATTGTTGATTACAAAATAGACAAATACATAAGATTTATACAGAGATACATTTAGCTAATCTCACCTTTTTTGCATCAGGCAGCAGAAAAGCGTAGGAGTCAGTAAGCTCAGCGTCTGTCCGTCCAGCTTGCTTGAGTTCCCTTTTCTTCTCTATGTACTGGCCAAATGCAAGTTAGAAACATTTTTAGTAAAAATAAATAACAGTAATCTCAACGGTACCAAGAATAGTACTCAAAACTTGGCCTCTCACAATCTAAACTTAATTTAGTCTGTGACATCATGAACTCAAACTGGCATTTGTATGTGAGGGCTGCTAATAAAACATATTAAATTACAAAACACACCAATCAGAAATTGAGCACCTATCAGGCTGGCTTTAGTCACTATATAACAACAGTTTTTTAAATAACTTCCCAATGAAAACAGAGCTGAAATTACTACCACCTTGAACTATTAAAAAAAAGCATAGCCTTGAATCGCCGGTGTCACAGAAAGTAAAAACACTAAAAAATTTTCGCCTCACAATATTCAGCGATCTCACCTCTTTCTCCAGGAGCTCATTGTGAATGAGACATGCTTTAGTGTAGGTGAAAGCTCCTCGAGATGATGCATCCAGGTATGAGGAAGAGAGCAGTTTAAAAAGCTCCTCAAATTCCCATGATTCTGGCATTATCTGCTGGAGCAGACCTGGAAAATCAGAATAGAGAAAAGAAAAGTAAGATTATGTCATATCAGAATGCAGTTTATTGCCAGGCATTCGGGACAGTACAAGAATACTGACTACAATAAGCCGCAACAGTTGATAAAAAAATGTGAACCCGGAGACGTACAGGAATCGTTTAATCTGTGAATTGAGTGCATGAAAGTAACTACAGTAACTAGAACAAAACAAGCCATTCGGGTCAAATTAGGGCTATTATGAACTGGAACACAAAAAAAGAACAACACAAGGTGACAATAACAGTGTAAGAAAACTGTCTGCTGCTTAGTTTTGAATCTAAGTGAATGGAAGTATATGTAAACAAAACCTAATCGCTTTGCACTGATTGTTAAAGGGTCGAATGAGGCGAGCATGGTCACATGGGTGATTGTTTTGGGTTTTAACTCGGAGACTTGGCCATGGTTGCCTGATTTGTTATTTAAAACGTTTCGAGTCATTTGGATGTTGTGAGAGAGGAGACCGAGTTGATGTTTATGTGGGAGATGTGCTGGTGCTGAATGAGGAGTGGCAGAAGTGAGGGAGCTCAGTGCTGAAGCCAGGCTTGTCTTAACTACCTATGAAGCTGGCACAGACGTCGCAACTTCGCAGAGCCAGGCTCAAATTACGAGCCAGAAGTGCCACATAATGTAGGGCATAGAGAATCTCCTGCATTAAGCAATACCCTGCTACCCGTCTTGTACTGGAAGAATTGCTAGTCAGCTAGCCATCTTCTGCTAACTTACATTTGCATGTGGTGGCTAACGAGCTCAAATGAACAGTCAATTGTTAGAGTTACAAGCAAAGCAGGACACGTGCGGTAAAAGCGCTAAAAGTGACAATAACAAGGCTAACTGGACAAAGCCGGTGGCGGTTAGTACAGCTAGCAGGCATGCAAGACAGACTGCGAGGCACAAGAAGCCCAGTTTCAGGTTCAGGAATGCCAGTGAAGGGGGGACACAACCTTTGCGCTCCTTGATCTTGCGAGGGATTTGGAAGGTCTTCCGCGGCCACTCCTCGGCTGATCGGAGCAACGGCGAAGGCGAAGTGCTGCAGCCCTTCAAATCTGACAGCCCGCTCCTCCGCCTCTCGCAAGCATCTTGTTCAGTCATTTGCTCGTCTTCGCATCCAGCCTGATCGCCATTTTGCTTGGATGTAGTCGTGGTAGAGGCTGACAATTGTTCCTGGCTCTCGCCGCCGTCCACGCGCAAGCCGCTGGGCTTGACGCTGTCTCGCTCGTATTTTCTGTCCTCGCTCAGATTGCAGGCCATTTTGGCCACCGATCACTTCAGTCGACTGGCGGTGAAGTTGGTTTCAGCGCCGATTTACGGAGTAATTCTCCTTCTCAACCAGCCTCCGCCATTATGCCTCTGACGTGCGGCTTCCCTGCGCTGCGAATACTCTGGCGTCACTCTGTTTACAAGCAGCCGAGCGCCGCCCAAAGGCCAAAACTAATCACACACTCTCTCTCTCTCTTTCTCTCTCTCTCTCTCTCTCTCTCTCTCACACACACACACACACACACACACACACACACACACACACAGTGTAACTGTTTCTCACTCACTCATTTAGCCATCCATTCACTTGTTACTTTGTTGTTTACTCACTCACTCACTCACTCATTTACTCACTCATTTACTCACTCATTTAGCCATCCATTCACTGGTTACTTTGTTGTTCACTCACTTACTCATCCATCCCTTCCTCCATCTATCTATTTGTTGTTCCTTTGTTCATTCATTGGTTCATTCTTGAGGTTTTAGTACTGTCATTAGCTTTTTATTTTTACTTGACATGGATGGATTAAATCCAAACATAAATAACTTAGAACTAAACAGATTTAAAATTATGTAATTCATAAATTAAGATGTTTTATAGAAGAGCAAAAGGTCAGAAATGAGTTATATGGAGATGGTGAAAATAAAGCGTACTTTATTCTTTAGGCGATCCCTAAATCATCATTAAAATACATCACAATGTATTTACTTTAATCTTGTACCTGCACATACTGGCTATGTTATCAGGAACTTTATCCTGTCATGGGATATCCAGAGACTATGTCAGGAAAACTGGGAGTGAGGTGGGAAGGCTTCTCCGATCTCCCCAGTTCCACAAGAGCCAGATTCTCCTCTTTATAGTGTCTCCAATGACTGCCTTATTGTAAAAAAAAAGTATGCTTTGGCATGAAAAGCTTACCTTACACACATTTCTAGCTACTCCAGAGCAGTAAAATCAGTCTTTTCATCCCAAATACTTATTACCCAATTTATAGTTTACAGTTTAGGACAACTGTGACACTAGAACATTTAAATATGTCCAGTGGTGGACAGTAATGAAGTAAATGTAATTCGTATGTAGAGTGTGCGCTTGTATTGATTGTCGCATGGTGGTATCTACTTAGCACAAACTTATAGTTCAGTGCAGTTCAACAGCAAGCAGAATATTTTAAGAGTAATAAATGATGGAAGAAACTCCTCACTCTAACTTGCTTGAAGTATTTGAAAAGAAGGTATTGAGCTTATTATCATTATAATAAAGATCAAGTATTTGACTAATTAATTTTATTCTATTAATAGTTTGGTGTGCTGAAAGTAACATTACAGTCTTTGCATTACAGTTCATTACATTACAGTTAGTTAAGCCAGAGTCTTGTAACAAAATTAGTAATAAGACATTATAGCCATAATAAGTCATAATACTTTAGATACTTAAGTACATTTGAAGGCAAATGCATTTGTAGTTTTTGCACTTTTACTGGAGTAATATTTTACCTAGTGTATATCTACTAAAAGTCAAGTACTCGGTTTGTGTACTTCATCCAATATTGATTATGTCAGTACATACAATATGTGTAACATGAGTGATTAAAGCCAACAAAATCTTTCCATCTTATGGCAAAGGTAAGCATGCAGTTTTTGACAGGCTCATGCCGAAGTTAATCGGTCTAAGAAGCTGTTTTTCTTTCGAACACACTACTGTCTTTATGATTGGGTTTCTGTCTTGTCATGAGCTGCTTCTAAAACAAACTCTGACCTTTCACTCAATTCTTTACTAATCTAAAAATTCAGAAATCTGGTATGCAAAACAGATCTTTCTGTAGGTTTGAAAGCCACATTAAAGTAAAAAATAATAATAATAATTCAACTACTAATTATAATAGGAAAAGGGCCTTGTTGTAGTATACATAAAATAAGTTGTAGATTGACAATGGAAAGTTGTCTGTTACCATTGTTGGATTCCTATAACTGTGCTGTGAGTAGTAATAGCACATACACTGCAGGTAAATGTGTCTTGATATGTATATAATCCATTGTAATAGTGAACTTGAACATTAGAGGTACAGTAGGTCAGATTTGTGGGGAAACAAGGTTAAAAACGGGTAAATCTGTGTAGTTGAACATAGAAATACTGTAGAACATTTCATAGAAATATTCCATGTAATGGCTAACAAGAAGCCAATCCTGATGTAAACTAGGGGTAACAAACAATAATGTAATGCAACAATAAGGTAATGCAAAAGAAAAAATTGCTTGTCGTTTTCTTGTTAAAACTCTATCTATTATTATTAACATTTGTGACCAACATTTTAAAACAATTTTAAATAAAATGCCTGCTTGGTAAAATAATATATACAATAATATTTTAT
Organism: Silurus meridionalis; assembly: GCF_014805685.1. Taxonomy (NCBI): domain Eukaryota; kingdom Metazoa; phylum Chordata; class Actinopteri; order Siluriformes; family Siluridae; genus Silurus; species Silurus meridionalis. Next base: position 9,366,719 of record NC_060899.1, read on the forward strand.
ACAAATAAAATAGAAAAAATGTAAGTAATGCAATACACTTGTATTAAATTGATTACATTGAGTAATCAATTAAATTGGCACAAACTAAATTGATTAATACAGATGTGTATGTAAGTGTTTGTGTGTTTTACATTAAATTTTTAATTTTCTAAAGATATTATCCACTTAACTGTTCTTCTTATTTCAGCAAACTTTAATAAATGTCTTCACTGTTCATTGTTGTGTATGTTTTTAAGTGTAATACCAATAATTTAAAAGCACTTAAAATGCGAAGCGCAGACTAAACTAAATTGTTGTGTTTTTGCGGTCCGCTATTTAATACTTCCTTGAGGAACCTCAGATTTTAACTATGTTCTGTGCACATAAAAAGGATTGCATTCCGAAAGCCCTGTATCAAAAAATGTCAGGTATGAATACATGTACCGTTACACCAAATATTACTGCATGAAGGCAGTTGTCCAGTTGTACATAATGTACTTGTTCTAAAAAAGCGTAACCATTTCTACATAATTTAAATGTTAAATAATTCCAAATTGTACTAAATTGACTTTTGCTTCTTTGGTATTGAATTGCATAAATAAGTACTGTATTGCAGTTTGACTAAAATAGAATGAACCTATCAGTTAACTCTGGTGAAACATATATTGCATTGTACAAATGTTTTACCATGATGGAGAAAATCCAGAACCTATATTCTAAACAAACAAAAAAAGTGCACAATAAACAACCAATTGTGGCATGTGGCAACAACTGTCAATGATGATAAAAAAGCCCCAAAGACAATGAAAATGAAATGCTTCTGTTTAGTTCAAGTGCCTTTTGCTGTAAATGTCATATTTGTTGAACTGATTATAGTCCTTCAGGGTGTTTGGCAGAATTATAAAGCAGATCAAAATAAATAAACAGAAGACCAAGGCACTCATGTATCACTCACTGAAATCAACATAACTGCGTGAAGCTTCAGGGAATATCTGTGCAAAAATAAATAAATAAATAAATGAAAAAAAAAGTAAGTATGTTGCAGTATTACTGAGCTAACTTAAAAATTTTGACAGCTGTTAATAGGAGAATTAGCAGTAAATGATCATAATATGTCATTGAGTGAGTAATAAGTCACTGCATGACTTTATTTTTCATGCAGTTCATTAACAATCCTCTATTAAAAGTTCAAGAAATCGCATGGTCTAATATACCTGTGAAACCAAGATTATGCTTTCTGGGAGATAAATCAGTGGTACCCAACATAGCAAAAAATGTATTTACCCTAACTAAGATTGGTTGTATTACAGCTGCCAGGATGATTTTACGCAATTGGAAATGCTCCAAAACCCCAAACTTGAAAGATTGGATTGATGGGATGATTGTATTGGCTTCATACGAGAGCATGTTGGGGAGACTGCATAGCGAGGGAGAAATTAAAATAACCTGGGATCATTTTTGGCAGCATATAAAAATGGTTTAAATAAGTAGGACTGATTAACAACTGTTTAATTTCCATGTGCTTTAATTATGATTGTATTACACTGTTACACTATTAGTGACTAGTGGCTGAATGTGTAATAGCAAAGATCATTATTAAATGCCGTGTGATGTGCTTTGACTGTTGCCGTTTTGACTGTTAAACAATAAAAAAAAGTTGAATTATAAGGAAAAAAAAAAGAAGGAATCAAATGGAATTTTTTATGTTGCTAATAACACACCTTTAATCTTGCATATTTCTGGGCACTGTTTCAGTTCTACCAGGACACTCTTCAATTTGGAGCAGAAGGTGACATGGTTGACATAATCCAACAAGATTCTTACCACCTGTCCTGTAATGTGCTTGAGCCAGGATACTGTTATCCCTTCTGAACAGGAATGGCAGTATTTAATATACATATACTGTGTGTGTGTGTGTGTGTGTGTGTGTGTGTATATATATATATATAGATAGATAGATAGATAGATAGATAGATAGATAGATAGATAGATAGATAGATAGATAGATAGATAGATAGATAGATAGATAGATATCTCCACTGTGGGACAAATAAAGGTGTATCTTAACTTATCTTATATACTTATATATATAATCTAATGTCATAATTGTTTGCTGCTTTATATTACCTAAACTTTCTCAAGAGGGTTGTGGGACACAGAGCAGCATTTTTTAAGGCACTCAGGCTGAAACAATGCACTTTGGGCATAGTCAAATAAGCTCTAAAACTGAACGCAAACAATCCTTTCATCCAAATGAATGCAAATGAATTAAAGACCACATCTGCTATTTATATGTAATATGTAAAAGAACTTCAGCATTAGTGTTCTCAGTCCTCTCCTGTATACCTTTTACACCTACATATCAGAAATTTGCCCACTGTGGGAGGAATAAAGGTATATATTATCTTATCTTACAACTGTGTGGCCACACACAACTCCAATGTCATCATCAAATTTGCGGATGATGCAACAGTAGCAGGTTTTGATTACCAACAACCATGATGGTCTACAGTCCTGAAACATTTGCTAAAAACAACACTAGTGGGATTTGTTGAATAGCAGGCCAGCAGCTTCATGTTCCTTGGTGTTCCCATCACTGAGGACATCACATGGTCCACTCACACTAAGACAGTGGCAAAGAAAGCTCATCATTACAGTTGAGCCATGATTTGTGTTCAGTGGTAACTGCACTTTAACATTTAAAAAAACACAGAACTAGACTTTGACTGTGTGTATATTGTATGTTAAAAATTTCCCAATACAATATGTCACTTTGCATACAATATTTACATTCTGTATCTGGAGAGGAATGTACAAATATAGTAGAATTTCTCTTTATATGCTTAAAGCAGAATAAGCACCTGCCAGTGAAACCTGAAACTTGAATAACAAGTCTGTCTGTGTGCATAATTAAACAATGGATTTACATTCAGCTTTAAAGAAAAAGTGAAACTAGCATACTAGTATGAGAACTGATAATTAATTGGTGTATACATGAGATAAGGTGGACAATCTTTCCCTTGAGTCTTGTCTTGGCTGTGAGTAACAAAGAACCCTGGTGGTTATTAAGGTTTCATGCACAGATTCACAGACATATGTAACTGGCAGAGGCAGTGAAAATCACCTAGATACCATATGCCACTAAGTAATAAGGAACCAACAACAAACTGGAGCTTGTCATCTTGGAAGGGATAAGGGATCAATCCCGTACTAAGCAAATTGTGGTAGATGGTGGTCTCATCCTTTTCAGGAAAGGCACAGTTACTATATAGGCCAATAGAGAAATACATGGTAACGTAATATATCTGAACAGATGCAGCACATTTCTTATGTTAATAAGGATTATCTAGCAGTTTGTAAAAAGGAGAGTAGACTGTGTCTTGGATTGGCATAGCACTAGCCTTCAACAGTAATCTGTATGTCAGTGTTTGCCACAGCAAAATAAAGTGCTGATCTGCGCTCATCCTCATAGTTTTTGTGCACCCGTAGATGAAGCATGAAGTTAGGGTCAAACCCATCATTTAAGTACAGTTTAAAACACTCAGAGTGTCTGCCTGCATGTAATGGACTCATGCCACCCTCCTTAATGGCCTCTTTTTTTACTTGTATTAGCTGTTTGTATTGTATTACTTATGTTACTTGTATTAGCTGTTTCAGTGCTCTGTAATGACAGGGGAAGCAGTGGTGGACAGTAACAAAGTAAATTTAACTCGTTACTGTACTTAAGTAGCTTTCTGGCATATCTGTTCTTTACTCAAGTATTTCCATTTGGGGAGACTTTTATTTTAACTTCACTACATTACAAAGTCAAATATTTTACTTTTTACTGAACTACATTTTGTGACATCAGTCATTCCTTTTTATTTATAAATGGATAAAAACTTTTATTAATGGTGCAGGGAGTTAGGTTTTAAGTCAGCGAGGATGTACTGCGATGTGTGAAGAGAGATAGAGTGTGTGTTTGTGTGCCTGTGTGTGAGTGATTGAGTAAGTGAGTGAGTAAATGAGTGAGTGAGTAAATGAGTGTGTGTGTGTGTGTGTGTGTGTGTGTGTGTGTGTGTGTGTGTGTGTGTGTGTGTGTGAGAGTGAGTGTGAGAGAGAGAGAGAGAGAGAGAGAGAGAGAGTTAAATGAAATCAAATCAAATCAAATTTTATGTCACATACACATACTGTACACACAGAGTACGACATGTAGTAAAATGCTTTTACCGACGGTCCAGCATGAGGGAATAGAATGAGGAGAAAAATAAACTAAGAAAAAAGAAGGCCTGCGGGAAGAAGCTCCTCCTCATTCTCTCTGTGTTTGCTTTCAAGGAGTGGAGGCGCTTCCCTGAATGCAACAAAGAAAAGAGTCCATTGTTTAGATGGCTGAGGTCCTTCATAATCTTCCTGGCTCTGGTCCGGCACCGCGTGCTGTAGATGTCCTGCAGGTTAGGGAGCTCGGTGTGGATGTACGTTCAGCTGACCTCAGCATCCTCTGGAGGGCTCGGCTGTCCTGCATGGTGCTGTTCCCGAACCAGGAAGTGATGCTACCCGTCAGGATGCTCTCAATGGTGCAGGTGTAGAAAGTCTTTAGCACCTGAGAGGGTAGTTTAAAGTCCCTTAAGCATCTCAGATGGTACAGACGCTGCCGGGCCTTCTTCATCAGGGTGTTGATGTGACAGGTCCAAGACAGATCCTGTGTGATGTGAACACCTATGTACCGGAAACTGTCCACTCTCTCCACTGGGGTCCCGTTGATGTTTAGCTGTTGGTATGACTGCTCCTGCTTCGTGCTGAAGACCACTATCAACTTTTTAGTTTTGCTGATATTAAGGAGGAGATTGTTCTCCTGGCACCATCTCTCCAGGTTTTTAATCTTCTGTAGGTAGGCCGTCTCGTCGTTGTTGGAGATCAGGCCCACCACAAAAGTGTCGTCAGCAAACTTGATGCTGGTGGTGGAGTTGGAAGTGGCCACACAGTCATATGTGTACAGTGAGTAAAGCAGGGGGCTCAGAATACAACCCTGGGAAGCTCCAGTGCTGAGGGTAAGGGTGGATGAGGTGTTTGCCCACCCATACGGCTTGTGGTTTGTCTGTCAAGAAGTTAGAGATCTATTGACACAGCCGCAGGCTGAGTCCCAGTCCCTCCAACTTAGAGGTGAGCATGGAGGGAATTATGGTGTTGAACGCTGAACTGTAGTCTACAAACAGCATTTTTGCATTTTGTGTGTGTGTGTGTGTGTGTGTGTGTGTGTGTGTGTGTGTGTGTGTGTGTGTGTGTGTGTGTGAGAGAGAGAGAGAGAGAGAGAGAGAGAGAGAATGAATGTGTGTGTGTGTGTGAGAGAGAGAGAGAGAGAGAGAGAGAGAGAAAGAGAGAAAAAAATTTAGTTTGAAAGTTTTAAGTAATTTTTTACTTACTTTAACTCAAGTACATGCTTCTTCATCTAACACTGACGAAAAGATAGGTAGCAAAATCAAGCAAAAATATTATTGTTTGTATTTATGTATTTGCTAATACACTATATAGTCAAAAGTGTGTGGACAGAATTGTGGACAGTTCCCAAAATCTGCTACAAACATGAGAGCAAATAGCTGTCACACAATGTAATATTTTTGCTTAACAATTAGCCTAATATGTAGCACATACTAAATACGTATGTCCATGTCTATATGTCTATAAAAGTATGATTTGCCACAGCTGGTGTTGTAGGTCAGATGGCCTGCAGAAACCCACACAGCCTTTTCAGGAGAGTGGAAGTCACAGCAAAAGGGTCTAGATCTTTTATGGAATGATCAACAAGCATATATGGGTGTATGAGTCCACTTACATATGGCCATATAGTGTACTTTAAGAGTGGAGAGGTGCAAGTAAAAATGTATGTATGTGTGTGTGTGTGTGTGTGTGTGTGTGTGTGTGTGTGTGTGTGTGTGTGTGTGTGTAATGTTGTCACACTAGATTACTGAAATTGTGATTAACTAATGGTATTAATTTATGTGATTTTTTTATTTAGAAATTTGTATTAAGAGAGATTGCATGCGTGATGCATGGTCATGTGCATGTCATGCATAAAGCGCGATGGGTAGAGCTGACGTAATTCTTTTCTGCGGAATGTGATGACAATAAGAGGCAGGGTCAGACCGGGTTAGACCGGGTTAGACCGGGTTAGACCGGGTTAGACAGGGTTAGACAGGGTTAGAGAAATTCTCCCTTCAACTGTCTGATGGTGTATGTTGTTTCAATACAGATATGTAAATGGACCACTATAGTATTTCTTTTTTTTTCTGTATTTTCCTTTCTCAACAATATATAATTACTGTAGTTCTAAAATCATCAACGTATGTTATAAACTTTCTCTTTTGAGCAATGTGATATCGATGAGAGGCACGGCTCGACCAGAGATTCTCCCTTTTACTGTCTGATAGTGTCTGTTGTTTTATTACTGAAACCCAGAAGTTGAAAGTAATTCACATGACAACTGCATCATTGTGTGAAGTCTTTTTTTTTATCAACACACACAACGCAGAGCAAATCCACTATATATAGAGAGAATATAACCATTCAAGATATTCACCATGTTACAAATATTGTTTTATTACTACTAAAAGAAGGCTTCCCTATGGACCAGGACAGTTATGAGGATTCACATAAGAAACCACCCATCACTCACAGCAGATGGCCTTGATAAGCAGCACAGTGAATGGGCAGATGGCCCATTTGTGTGGGAGTGTTGGGATCAGCTCCGTACTCCAACAGCAGCGAGATTATATCAGGGTTTCCAGATGCTGCTGCTTCAAACAGCATTGGAACAGACTCTACAGAGTAAAGCTTTGGCCATATGCTGGCCCATAAGAACGATAGTGAAAAAACAGAGGATAAATTCAGGTAATTGAATTTCTAATAATAAATTAATTAAATAATAGGCCAATTTATGCATACTGCAAAATATATAAAAACTTTACTAATTTGTTGCAGTTTAGTCTTTCAAATTCTCTTATTTTACAAGGCCTAATCATGTACATTTACTGCCATCTGTGTTTGCACCAGCATATACACAGTCATCTAGGCCCAAGAGAGATCCTTACATAATATCTGAAACAACAAACACTGGGCTGTACATAAAAACAGAAAAAAAACAAATGTCTTGACTGTCTGTGTTATTCAAAACAGCATGGCTTGTTTATTTATATGTTTCCGTTATCCAATATCTAGTAGCCTAATTCTTGCACATCCACAACTAATGCAGAGTCCTAAGTCCTCAACTTCATTCTGACAGTCAGGTTTGGTACCATTCTTAAGCAGGAATGTAACATGTTCACAACAAAAAGAAACAGATAAGACTTTTTCAGTGTATGGGACTCAGATGACCCTGATGGAGATTGATAATACAATTCTTTCATTAAATAAAATGCCCAATGCTTACTTTAAGCACTTTGATCCTGCAAATCAATGGTGCTGGACTAAAGCATACAGGCCATCTCCAAAATGTTCCTTTTCTGTTGTACTGCTGCTTGATACAGAGGGATCATTCTCCTTTTGTCTGCCTTAGACATGGCTGCCTTGTGCTTTACAAGCATCTGTAGGGCATCCTTATTTCCTGTGATCACACACAAGGAATGTATGGAAGAGGATGCATGACCCAGAGTATTTGTCAGTACTAGCAGTTACAGTACTTGTTAATAATTAGTAATAATATTTAAAAAAATATTTTATTTATCATGCTGAGTTACTCAATAAGATATAAATTTGGTATTCATGAAAATCCTGTACATACTGAAAAATGATAGTATTCACCTTATGACCCTGATTGTGTGTAAATACTGTATATGTATAAGAAAAAGGTATGTATCGGGTTGTCCAGTTTGAATAATTTATTTATTTTACAAATGTAATATTTGTGAAGACAGTTAATCAGTAAATCTGTAAACATACAAATGACATTAAAGAAAATTGAATATAAAAATTATAAATATAGTAATCCATACCTGTTTTAAGATGGTCAATTAATTAAATTAGACATGCAACCATAGCCTATGCATACATTATCCATAAATAAAAATAAAAGCCATAAACAAAAATATTCACCTTTTCACATTTTACTGTCATTTTCATGCTCCCCAACACACAGAACTGAACTGGAACTGAAATTCACACGCACACACTCACTTAATTGTGTTACTGAGCTGCTACAAATCAAAACACACATTCGGTACTCATTTTACACATCCATGTCTTCAGTACCACCCATGTTATATTATTATTTTATTATAACTACATAACTGTTTACACATTGTTTTTGCACATCCAGTTGACTGCTTTGCATAAGCTTTTGTGTTTACATATTGTGTTTATTTACAAGTACACTCTTACATACTCTTGTATTATGCACATTGCACTGTATAACATACTGTATAGAAGGTTTAATGGCACCAAGTTTCACACGATGCACTTTATGTGGATAGGACAACTTGCTTCAGTCCTTAGCTGTGTGTTTTTGTAGCTCTATGTTGTTTTATGTAGCTCGAAGGTTCTGGAGAAATATTGTCGTAATTCACTGTATACTGCATCAGCTATATATGGTTGAATGACAATTAAAACTTGACCTGATTTCTTTATACAGATAATGCTGTAATAAAGAATTCTTTATAAGTCTAAGTTTGTCCCTAATAAGTCAGCCAGTGGCAACTGGGGCAAGGAAAAAACCCCTGAGATGGCATGAGGAGCCAGACTTAAGAGGGTATCCATCCTCATCTGCGTGGCAGCGAATGTCTATTTATTACAGATAAATAATGATGAGGTGTGCAGTGATGGTGAGCAGTAACAAAAATGTAATCTTGAGTCAGGGTAGCAAAGAACATATCAGAATATATCTGCTTTTCTAAGACCTTATTGGTAAAGACTCTTTTTTTTCTTTATATTTTGGCCTTTTCTATGTTTCTTTTTAGTCTTATAAATGTGAGTCAAAAGTAGTTTTTTTTTCCTGTTTAGTAGCATACTAGTCATTTTGCAGTTTCCTCTCTGTGAGCTGTGGCTCTTAGGAAGTTGTGTGGGTTTCAGTGAATATCAGCAATGCATTGCATTGCACTGGTGATTACTGCCTTTTAGCAGCATAGACATGCAGATACGGAGAAAATCAGCACTTCCAAAACTGTTTGATAAACATTTATACTTTTCTAAAGATTTTATAAAAGGACCAACAAAAATTTATCAGACCTGCACACGGCTGTAAAAAAAATTCTTCATGGTCAAAGAATTCTAGTGTAGGCTGACTGTGAACAATGCATCATTTAGGCATACTTCAGGCCTTAGGCAAATATGCATTGTTATGACCAGTGGTGAATGAAGTAAAAACAAACCATGTACTTTAAAAAAAAAAATGGTGCAAATAAGACCAAGGGTGTTGTAGCAAGTCAGATTCAGTAGTTTCTTCCATTATTTATTACTCTCAAAATGTTAGGCTTGCTGTTGAACTGTTTGAACTAGATACCACCAAGCAACATTTAAAACAAGTTGAAAAGAGAGCGCGTGCTCTACCCTGGTTTTTGACTTGTTGCATGCTTGACCGGTTATGTTTCTATCCACTCACAAATAAAAAGGAACAACTGATTTTACAAGATGTAGTTAAAAATTAAGATATTTGACATTGAAATGTAGTGAAGTTAAAGTCTCCCCAAATGGAAATACTTCAGTAAGGTAGAGATACACAAAAAGCTACTTAAGTACAATAATAACTTACATTTTGTTCCTAACTGTCCACTACTGGTTATGACCAATAAACATGGAGAATATATGGAGTTTTATCTCATTTTTTTATACACACTGTCTGTAAAGATAGCCAAAGTACTTGGATCATAGCAAAACATTTGTGCGGTATTGTGTAAAAATAGCTGTACTATATCTTTAGTGATCATGCAAAAAGCCTTTATACAATGAATTCAAACATATGAGGTATAACCATTACTGCCAAGCAATTGACTCTCAAACTCTGTGTGCCTAAATTGTTGATTACTAACAGTTTGAAACTGTGGTGATCTGATCTCTGAAACACATTAATGCCAGGCAGCAACACTCAGGTCATGCAGCACGCCACTGATCTTGTACACTTTTCCCGGAAGAACATGTTTTTACATATACAGATTCAGATGCAAATGTTTTACGTTTCGACAACGGACACTGCTGTATTGTGTTGCACTTATAACCTCAGAGCATTCAGGCTCATGGCAGACACACACCTATTTATATCCTGACAGTTAAATATATGCAATCATGAGACTAGTCCACCCAACCCCTTTCTGACATGGACCACACAATTCAACTGACATACTGCGGTATAGCATATCAAGGCTGGCAACAGGAAAGCCATTGTAAACCATAGTGCAAGGATTTAAATATGTTTTAAGCACAAAAGCTTTAGCTTCAGTAGAAACACTCATTTATTACTTGCAGGAAATCATTTAACAGTAAGTCGACTTATTTAAATAAATTCAAGGTCAAAGTGTATGTCACTAATCGTCAAGCTGGCAGAGCATAGCTACACCTCTCTTAATCCAATGCTGTGGCCGCTGGCCCGTAGGCAGAGTCATAGAGATGACATAGTTAGTGGAGTGACCTGTGGTGGATAAAGTTCCTTTACGCTCACTGGTCTTGTAGAGAGGACAGATATACATGTTCTGAGCTTCCGGCATAACCCGCTTATCCACTGGAATATGAAAATCAAAAGACAGTCAATAAAATCAAGAATTTTCATGGCAAAATGTTGGCTAATGACATTTAAGCTATTTTCTTTTTAGAATATTTTGATGTTTACTCACTTGGCTTTATCCATATAATAGGGAGTGAGTCAAATAGGATTTTGGGGTACTGTTCAGCTAAAACACCACTGCATGTAAAAAAAATGTGGAGATTCTCAAAATAGGTTTAATTAAAATGTAGAATACATTGCAGATATACAGTATGGGTTGTTCTTAAATAAACAAACCTTTCTCTATCCCAGCGAGCTCCATCCAAGAAAAGGCCATGAGTGTAGACTCCATCTTCAGGGGAGGTGGCTGAGGTATCAAACGGCATAACCTGGGTAAAGTAATCAGTGGTAGATCAAGAACAACTAGAATGTTTTGTTTACATGATAGAAAATACTCTCAGAGTATAAAAGCATATGAAGTATTTTGTCACAGAATACCTCATAGTCAAATACAAGGAGGTCAATGGGGATGGAGTATTTTCTGGCATAATTTTGCATGGCTCCTGTCAGGAAAGCTTGAGTAAAGAAGAAACCAGACAGCCAGAATACACAGGGCTTGGTTGTGTCATACCAGTCCTAAAAGAAAAACCTTTAATTACTAGAGACAATAACATAGTGATAACATTATATAACTATTTTGATAGACCATCTAAGTGTTTTGTATCACATGACTATATTTGTTGCATTTAAGTTACGTATAAGTTATACATTTAAAAAAACTTTACTTATATGAACTGTACTATCTTCTTTTCTCACCTGCAAAAACTTAAGCCTAGCAAGGAAGTCGGTCATGTAGCTGCCCAGGGGCTTCAGACTGGGGTAGGAGCGCTTTGCCCACTTCTCTGGCACTTTTCCTACAAGCAAGCTGTTTGCTATTTCCTCCAGCTCAGCATCCATTATGACAAGCCCCTTAATGGCCTTTAACAGATTCTGGAGGCTCTCAGAAATTGTTTTGCACAAACTGAAGAAGAAAAGGACGTACAATATTATTTACATAAAAAAGCAAATGGGCAAAATCGAAAAAGCAAATGAATCCTAAACAATTTTAAAGGACTTACTTATTATATCGTTCCATTTCCTGTACAAGCACTGTGTTCATGCTCTCTTCATACTGCACTGGGAATTTGTCAAGAGCAGCCTCGATATTAAAGTTTTCTGGTAGCTAGATATTTGACAACAAAATACTTCATTACAATGCACTGTTTTACATAATACATACTTATTACATAATAGAAATCATAGTATGGGTGATTACTTTAGACAGAATGTCACTGCAATATCCAGCAGGCTGTTGTCACTTGCAGAACTTCCGCCTCCCTTTGAGCCACCTCCCTGAGTCAGGATCAGGGAGTCAAACAGGAGTTTAGTCTGTTGCAGATCTTTAGAGATGTCCACATTTTCATGCATACCAAACACCTCTGGATGCTGGGTGGATGGCAAAATCTGCAAGTATTCAAAGAATTTTACTTTACATATTATTTTACTTAACATATCTCTTCTGGTTTTAAAAATATTGTATATGTTGATCTGTGCATATAGTGTTATCAATCATTTTCCTCACCTTAATAAACTCCACATAGTCTTCATAATTGGACTTTGGAGGTGCATAGTATTTTCCACTAGGAGAGAACTTGTAGCGGGGTTCTTGATGATGTCGTTATTGTAGAAGTCAGCCAGAATGGTCAGGAGGAGGCGGCGGTCCCAGTCATCTGTCACGCCCACCATAGTTACACTCTCCAGTCAGATATGTAATGGCTTCAAAGGAACCTCCTCATATTGATTCACAAAGAGCTGCAGAAAAGAAATACAGGATCAAGCACAAATGTTTGTTTTGCTGCAATCTATATTATGCGCAGCTAATTTGGGGAATGAGAATTTTACAAAACTACTCACAAAGCCAGCTATGACCGTTTCAATATAAATAATTTATTTATATACAGTTTATACTAATATATTTATTGATGTATGAAAGAGTCTTTACCTGCAACTGCCTGATGCTGATACGCAAATCTGATTCATTAAATCCATATGGAATGTTCCAACCGAGTGGTCCAAATTTCTTTCTTTCCTGGACAAGGGCATGGAAAAAACAAACTCCATACAGAAGCTTTTCCCAAACCTGTGAATACAAAGGGGATTTGTCTTTATCATGACTTTGTGTTTAAAAAAAAATAAAATAAAAAATTAATGAACACAAAGTGTCTACACTCACAGCTTCTTTGTCTGGACATGCTGAGAAGAACTCAGGTTCTGAGATAGGGTCTGATAGGTAGGACTGTAGCAGATTCAACCTAAGACCTGTGGGAGGCTCATTTGTCATCTTCACTCCATTCTGCAGGATGGTCACTGGGAACTGTTACAGCAAACATGTCAGATGGAATTTTTGGGGGGGAGAATACAATATAAATTATTAGACAAATAATGGGGACACAAACACAGATGTATCTTTCTTTATATACAGAATATGTACAATCTTTTAGCACAATACTAAAATGTATAAACACCATGGGTGAAGGGTAGCTGGTGAGCCAGAGGCGGAAGTCCGGGTGGCATGTGTCTGGGTTGAAGTCTTCACAGATCTTCTCAAGTGTGGACATCCAAGATACAGCCAGGTGGCAGTTTTGTAGACACACCCATGTGCCTTCGTTCATAGCAGACTGAATCATATTTACCGCTATAGGACCCTGACCCTGTCCAAGAGAAATTGACTTGAACTTTGTACCACCCATGTTCTTGTCATTTGCAAACTTCAGTAAACCTGAGAAGTAAAAGAGGATTTAACAGTCAGTAAGTGAGATATGACCAGGACAATAGTTATTTTTACAGTAACGGACAATACTTACTGGCCATAGGGTCTGCTCCTGGTGAGAGCACAAACACCAGTGGAATCGTAGAATTGGAATCATTGTAGCTTCTACTCAGATCAAACGGCGGTGGTTCAACAAACATTTTACCCAGTTTTTCAGCCACATAGCTAGTAATGGCTGGTTCAATCTGTTAGTAATTGTAAAAAAAACATTAATATATTTATAAATAACTAATATTTAAGTATAATTAAATATAATGTATGAGTGAATATACAGTATGTGAAAATCTCACTTTATCCGGCCTGAGGCAGCGGTAGATGATTATTTTCTGAAAGTCATTAAGTTTGTCACACCATGGGCTCGGTAACGGAGTGTTAAAAGGCTCCTTACTATCATAAATAGGTCGGAAGCTTTCAGGTGACTTCATAACACTCTCCCTATATATTCATGGGAAAGACATGCAAAACATGAAATTAACAATAAAACTTTTATGACTTAGATATATTTTGAAGCACGTTAAGCTTACAAAAAAATTTATAAATAAAAAATACAGACCGAAGGCCCTGCAGGCCAGGCAGCTCACTGGCTCGACAGATCTCATCCCAGCTCTTTTCTTGGAGCCAGCTGGGATCAGGATTGGGAACATTATTCTGCAGACCAACTCCACCTGTGAGCAGGAACATGAACTCCGAGTAGTTAACCTCCTTCTTGGCCCTGATTAAAACAGAGAGACAATTATAACCACAGTTTAAAAGAAAAGTCATGTTGTTTCATTGTTCTAAAAGCATCAATCAATTTATTTATAATTATTATTAATTCATAAAAAAAAACGGTTTACTCAAAGTTGATACCATGACGTACAAGAGCAGATTGCAGCACAGGAGGAAGGAGAAGAGAAGTTTGTCCTTTTCAAAGATAGAGCGACACACATTGCAGTAAAGGTTGTAGGTAAAGTGGTCAGTCAGGTATCTCAGTCTCTTTTCTAGAATCTTTGACTTGTTACTAAAACATACAGTGCAAACTAATTAGCATGTGCCATATAGATAAAAAAAAGACTTTTAAAACCTGTTAAGTGCTCAAATAAATAAGTTCATAAAAAATATATTTAGCTACCTGTCCTGGATGGAGTTAATATATAGGTTGACAAACCAACTAAGTGAGTATTGATACATAGGGTCAATGTTGGCCAGGTCAGCAATGCTGAAAAATAGGATGGATGAGTGCTTGGCAATAGCTCTGTAGCCTTCCCTTGACTCTGCTATTTTAATTTCAGTCTTCTCTGCAATCTGAAAGGTCACAAAGTTGAAATCAGTCACTGTCACAACACTGCAACATCTTTAAAACCACTGTTTCTCAGCACCAGACCTGCTGTTTCACGGAGATATCATCAGACATTATTTTTGCGGAGTCTAGGATCTGAATAGCACTCTCGTCCTCCAGTATATTCCCTCTGAGGACTGTAAAGTCTCCAGGATTTTGTCCTCAATCTCCTTCAGCTGCTTCTTATTGGCAGCAGATTGAAGAATGAGTGCATTCCTCTCCTCTTCCAACTCTGGCCTATGAAACAAATGTTAAGTATACACAATAATATTCAAGAATGTTGAGAAGACAGGCTGTAAAAGCATACTAAGATCAACCTCTTAAAATAAACTTTTCACTATTGAATGGCCATATATACAGTATATATACAGTATATATACAGTATATATATATATATATATATATATATATATATATATATATATATATATATATATATATATATATATATACACACACACACACACACACACACACACACACTGGCGATCAAAATTAGAGAACAATTTATAAACAATTGAACAATTCAGAAATAATGTCATCTTCACTGCTCAACAGTTGAGGGAGTTTTTGTCCTGTCTATACCATGCTACCTTTTCCACAAAATAACTAAGGCATTTCCAAAAAAAACATTATTTTCCAGAAAACACACTGATCAAAATTAGAGAACACTTTCAGATACCTCCCAGTTATTGGTGTTAATCTAGTACCTGGTGCTAATTTCCTTGATTATCTGTCAACCCCTATTTAACTGCCAGCCTAACTTCCAGTTTCGCTGACTCTGCAAGATGGTGGGCCGTTCTAAAGTGACTGAAAGCCTCCGGCAGCAGGTTGTCAAGATGAAGGCCAAAGGGATGACCCTATCAGCCATAGCAAGACAAGTTGGTCGTTCCAAATCTGTGATTTCAAGAATATTGAATCTTTACAACATCACAAACTCATTCAAGTCCGTCAAGAAGGCTGGTCGTCCACGGAAGACAAATACAAGAGAGGACAGGATACTGCGGAGGATCTCAATGGGCAATCGTTTCCACACTGCAGCTGGAATTGCTCACCAGTTCAGCGCTGAACAGGGTAAGGATCTGTCTCGTCATACAGTGTCTCGAAGTTTAAGAGCATTTGGACTGAAAGCCCACTCTGCAGTGACCAAACCTCTCATTAGCAGAAAGAATCAAAAGGCTAGACTAAGCATGTTGTGTGGACAGAGGAGAACTGGTCCAAAGTTCACTTCAGTGATGAAAGCAAGTTTAATTTATTTGGGTCCGATGGGAAACATTATGTTTGGCGACAAACTGGAGAAAGACTGAACCCAAAGTGTGTAAAGAAGTCAGTGAAAAGTGGAGGAGGAAGTGTCATGGTTTGGGGTATGTTTTTTGCAGCTCTTATACAACTACATGGCAGAGTGAATGCAAATGTTTATCAGAACCTTCTTCAACAACACATGGTTCCTTCCCTGCGTTCATCACCCAATCAGCCCGCAGTGTTCATGCAGGACAACGCTCCATGTCACACAGCAAAACGGGTAAAGCAGTTCCTTGAAACTGAAAACATTGAAATAATGACATGGCCTGCCCTGAGTCCTGATCTCAACCCAATAGAGAACCTCTGGAAAATCCTTGGCGACAAAGTTATGGTCATGAAACCCACTACAGTCACCAAACTGTGGAGGAGACTGGAAGAAGAGTGGACCAAAATCACACCAGAGCAGTGTGAGAGACTAGTGCTGTCCTGTGGCTGCAGATGTGCTGAAGTCATTTAGAGCAGAGGCCTGTACACTTCCTACTAATTGCTGACTGTTGTAACCTTCAGAAAATTTTGTTGTAATCTTTTTCCATGCTATAGACATTGTTGTTTTCTAATTTTGATCAGTGTGTTTTCTGCAAAATAATGGGTTTTTTTTGGAAATGCCATAGTTATTTTGTGAAAAAGGTGTTCTGGTAGCATGTTATAGACAGGACAAAAACTATTGAGCAGTGAAGATGACATTATTTCTGAATTGTTCAATTGTTTATAAATTGTTCTCTAATTTTGATCGCCAGTGTGTGTGTATATATATATATATGTATATATATATATATATATATATATATATATATATATATATATATATATATATATATATACATATATACATAAAAATATATATATATATTTTTTCTTTTTTTTTTAAGGCTCATTGCCTTATATACTATATGTAGGCAAACTGAATTAGTAGCTTTTTCTCTCACTTATATAAATCCTCTGATCTTTCTGTGTTTGTGTATTTCATCACCTCTCTTTCGCCACCACAATGCCAAGCAGCTGGTCCTCCAGACCCTCTGGAGTGATCATGAAGTTGAGCAGGGACACTTTGGTAGCCAGCTCAGGCAGATAATGAGGGTTTCTGAGCTTAGTAGTGATATAAAAGCGGAAGTCCCTGGAGTACTCAATCACATTCTCCCCCAGCCTAATGCAGTCTATACCTCCTAAATTTAGACAATAAAACAATGTTTTCTAATTTTCAATTGTATGAATTTAAATCAATAAATTAATGACACCACTTACCTTGTTTAAATATCTGTTTAAGCAGTAAGGGCTCTATTGAGGATCCAGTTCTTCTCCGACATTCTCTAACAGCAGCGGAGTTCCAAACTGTATGCAGTTCTCCAGAGTCCTCATATAGTCCGCATCAGTAAGTTTAATCACATTAAGATTGTTCTCTCTCTCTGAGTTTTTCACCCATTTGTTGGCCTGACCCTGTGGGTCAATCATCAAAGGCCTGCAAAAAATATTTAAATATGCATTGACACCAAAACATCATCGGCAGATCCTTAAAAGAGAACATTTAAATGTTTTGCTTTGTGTACAATGTTTGTGTAGAAGTACCATCTTCTGGAGTTGCTCACTATGACTCCATTGTCGATTGAAAAGCTGTCAGTGGGTAGGCCTGAGATGTTCCAGGCCCTGATCTTGATAGGATCCCCAAGGGTTTTACTCAGAGAGAAGTCATCTGAGGATGGGATCTTCTTGGACTGAAATAAGCATATTCATTACTGCAGCTGTTTTCATAGGATGGTTACACACCTTATTTGAACTGGACAATCAAGCAACTCAGAATGAGAACTGTTCGACTGGATAATAATGCAAAGATGTTGTTTATTTTTTTTCAACATATCTAGTAATGTAAAATTAGAAAGGTCAAGGAAACCACACTGGACAGATATTTAAAAATAAAATGTTGGAGTTATTAACCTGATGGTGCTAGTTAAAACATAGTGTCATAGTTGCATTTTGTCAGTGGGTTTAGTACCTTACAAAGCGTAGTCCAATCTTTAGTGCATTCTTGGCGGAAGCCAGCAGTGAAGGCTCCAAGGTAAGCAATTACACCAGCAGATATCAGCACGTCCCCTGTCAAATTATCATATGTGTTCTGAAGGTCATCTGCAGCTTTAGACCACCTAAATAACACAAACACATCTGTTAATATCCAGATTGGAATTTCAAATGAAATGTTAAGTCTCTAATTACATTTTTCGCAAATATTATACCTAGTCTTTTCTCCTCCTAAGCCCCCGATGAGCTTTTCAGCTCTCTCCAGTTTACGGGCACAAAGGTCCACCTGGAATTCCAGTTGAGCTTTCTCTTCAGTTTTCTCCTCCAGTGTCTTCTGCAGGGAGGCCAAGCGGTCCTCCACTTCTTTCAGTTCTGCTCTCTTTTGATTCAGCAGGGCCATAGTGTCAGCCAGTGACTGCTCTGCCAAAGCCAGATTAGCCTTCTTTGGAGCCACTACCTATAATTACATTAATTACAAAATTACCTACAGTTTTCTTCAGGACTAAGCATCTTACTACAAAAAAACATTTAACTGATAAATTAACTGGGAAGAAAGCAAACGAATGAAAAAAAACCCAATAAGTAAAAGCAATTTATTAGATTAAAAGCAAATACTTTTAACTAAGAATAAAGCCAGATGAACCT
>NC_060899.1:9385601-9415601 GCF_014805685.1 Silurus meridionalis
TGTTAATGATAAGAGATGCTATTATACACTTATACATTTTCTGCCCAAAATATGACATTTTTCATATAAATATTATAGTTATTTAAAACTATTTATATAAAGGGTTAGAAAGCCATAATTAATATAAAACGAGACAACAACACATACATGCAAAGCCTTATATGTGCTGTCAAGAATGAGCTTCTTATAGGCTGAAAATGCGATTCCGCAAGTTCAAGCTTCTAGGACGAAGAGGAAGCTGTTTTTTGAACCAAGCGTATATGCACGTGCCAATGATAAATCTACATGTTGTTGATAAGATATATTACAAAACATTTTATGACAAAAAAATAGCAAATTTATCGAATAAAACATATCGTTATTTAAAAAGTATTAATTTAAATTTTCATAATCATGAGTTCATAAAAACTGTTGAAACCTCAAAAAAACAATGAAAATGGGTTAGAAAGTAATTTTAAATAAAAAACGAGACAACAACACATACATGCAAAGCCTTAAATGTGCTGTCAAGAATGAGCTTCATATTGGCTGAAAATGCGATTCCGCAAGTCTCAAGCTTCTAGGACGAAGCGAAAGCTGTTTTTTGAACCAAGCGTATATGCACGTGCCCATGATAAATTTACATGTTAATGATAAGAGATGCTATTATACACATACATTTTCTGCCCAAAATATGACATTTTTCATATAAATATTATAGTTATTTAAAAGTATTTTTATAAAGGGTTAGAAAGCCATAATTAATAAAAAACGAGACAACAACACATACATGCAAAGCCTTATATGTGCTGTCAAGAATGAGCTTCTTATAGGCTGAAAATGCGATTCCGCAAGTTCAAGCTTCTAGGACGAAGAGAAAGTTGTTTTTTGAACCAAGCGTATATGCACGTGCCCATGATAAATCTACATGTTGTTGATAAGATATGATATTACAAAACATTTTATGACAAAAATAGCAAATTCATCGAATAAAAAATATCGTTATTTAAAAAGTATTAATTTACATTTTCATAATCATGAGTTCATAAAAACTGTTGAAACCTCAAAAAAACAATGAAAATGGGTTAGAAAGTCATTTTAAATAAAAAACGAGACATCAACACATGCATGCAAAGCCTTATATGTGCTGTCAAGAATGAGCTTCTTATAGGCTGAAAATGCGATTCCGCAAGTCTCAAGCTTCTAGGACGAAGAGAAAGCTGTTTTATGAACCAAGCGTATATGCACGTGCCCATGATAAATTTACATGTTAATGATAAGAGATGCTATTATACACTTATACATTTTCTGCCCAAAATATGACATTTTTCATATAAATATTATAGTTATTTAAAAGTATTTATATAAAGGGTTAGAAAGCCATAATTAATATAAAACGAGACAACAACACATACATGCAAAGCCTTATATGTGCTGTCAAGAATGAGCTTCTTATAGGCTGAAAATGCGATTCCGCAAGTTCAAGCTTCTAGGACGAAGAGAAAGCTGTTTTTTGAACCAAGCGTATATGCACGTGCCCATGATAAATCTACATGTTGTTGATAAGATATGATATTACAAAACATTTTATGACAAAAAAATAGCAAATTTATCGAATAAAACATATCGTTATTTAAAAAGTATTAATTTAAATTTTCATAATCATGAGTTCATAAAAACTGTTGAAACCTCAAAAAAACAATGAAAATGGGTTAGAAAGTCATTTTTAATAAAAAAAACGAGACAACATATACATGCAAAACCTTATATGTGCTGTCAAGAAAGAGCTTCTTATAGGCTGAAAATGCGAGTCCGCCAGTCTCAAGCTTCTAGGACGAAGAGAAAGCTGTTTTTTGAGCCAAGCGTGCCCATGATAAATTTACATGTTGTTGATAAGCTATGATATTACAAAACATTTTATGACAAAAAATATCAAATTCATCGAATAAAACATATCGTTATTTAAAAAGTATTAATTTACATTTTCATAATCATGAGTTCATAAAAACTGTTGAAACCTCAAAAAAACAATGAAAATGGGTTAGAAAGTCATTTTAAATAAAAAACGAGACAACAACACATGCATGCAAAGCCTTATATGTGCTGTCAAGAATGAGCTTCTTATAGGCTGAAAATGCGATTCCGCAAGTTCAAGCTTCTAGGACGAAGAGAAAGCTGTTTTTTGAACCAAGCGTATATGCACGTGCCCATGATAAATCTACATGTTGTTGATAAGATATGATATTACAAAACATTTTATGACAAAAAATAGCAAATTCATCGAATAAAAATATCGTTATTTAAAAAGTATTAATTTACATTTTCATAATCATGAGTTCATAAAAACTGTTGAAACCTCAAAAAAACAATGAAAATGGGTTAGAAAGTCATTTTAAATAAAAAACGAGACAACAACACATACATGCAAAGCCTTAAATGTGCTGTCAAGAATGAGCTTCATATTGGCTGAAAATGCGATTCCGCAAGTCTCAAGCTTCTAGGACGAAGCGAAAGCTGTTTTTTGAACCAAGCGTATATGCACGTGCCCATGATAAATTTACATGTTAATGATAAGAGATGCTATTATACACATACATTTTCTGCCCAAAATATGACATTTTTCATATAAATATTATAGTTATTTAAAAGTATTTTTATAAAGGGTTAGAAAGCCATAATTAATAAAAACGAGACAACAACACATACATGCAAAGCCTTATATGTGCTGTCAAGAATGAGCTTCTTATAGGCTGAAAATGCGATTCCGCAAGTTCAAGCTTCTAGGACGAAGAGAAAGCTGTTTTTTGAACCAAGCGTATATGCACGTGCCCATGATAAATTTACATGTTAATGTTAAGAGATGCTATTATACACATACATTTTCTGCCCAAAATATGACATTTTTCATATAAATATTATAGTTATTTAAAAGTATTTTTATAAAGGGTTAGAAAGCCATAATTAATAAAAAACGAGACAACAACACATACATGCAAAGCCTTATATGTGCTGTCAAGAATGAGCTTCTTATAGGCTGAAAATGCGATTCCGCAAGTTCAAGCTTCTAGGACGAAGAAAGCTGTTTTTGAACCAAGCGTATATGCATGTGCCCATGATAAATTTACATGTTAATGTTAAGAGATGCTATTATACACATACATTTTCTGCCCAAAATATGACATTTTTCATATAAATATTATAGTTATTTAAAACTATTTATATAAAGGGTTAGAAAGCCATAATTAATAAAAACGAGACAACAACACATGCAAAGCCTTATATGTGCTGTCAAGAATGAGCTTATAGGCTGAAAATGCGATTCCGCAAGTTCAAGCTTCTAGGACGAAGAAAGCTGTTTTTGAACCAAGCGTATATGCGTGCCCATGATAAATTTACATGTTGTTGTTAAGCTATGATATTACAAAACATTTTATGACAAAAAATAGCAAATTCATCGAATAAAACATATCGTTATTTAAAAGTATTTTTATAAAGGGTTAGAAAGTCATTTTAAATAAAAAACGAGACAACAACACATGCATGCAAAGCCTTATATGTGCTGTCAAGAATGAGCTTCTTATAGGCTGAAAATGCGATTCCAAGTCTCAAGCTTCTAGGACGAAGAGAAAGTTGTTTTTTGAACCAAGCGTATATGCATGTGCCCATGATAAATTTACATGTTGTTGATAAGATATGATATTACAAAATATTTTATGACAAAAAATAGCAAATTCATCGAATAAAAATATCGTTATTTAAAAGTATTTATATAAAGGGTTAGAAAGTCATTTTAATAAAAACGAGACAACAACACATGCATGCAAAGCCTTATATGTGCTGTCAAGAATGAGCTTATAGGCTGAAAATGCGATTCCAAGTTCAAGCTTCTAGGACGAGAAAGCTGTTTTTGAACCAAGCGATATGCACGTGCCATGATAAATCTACATGTTGTTGATAAGATATATTACAAAACATTTTATGACAAAAAATAGCAAATTCATCGAATAAAAATATCGTTATTTAAAAGTATTTATATAAAGGGTTAGAAAGTCATTTTAATAAAAACGAGACAACAACACATGCATGCAAAGCCTTATATGTGCTGTCAAGAATGAGCTTATAGGCTGAAAATGCGATTCCAAGTTCAAGCTTCTAGGACGAGAAAGCTGTTTTTGAACCAAGCGTATGCACGTGCCAATGATAAATCTACATGTTGTTGATAAGATATATTACAAAACATTTTATGACAAAAAAATAGCAAATTTATCGAATAAAACATATCGTTATTTAAAAAGTATTAATTTACATTTTCATAATCATGAGTTCATAAAAACTGTTGAAACCTCAAAAAAACAATGAAAATGGGTTAGAAAGCCATAATTAATAAAAACGAGACAACAACACATGCAAAGCCTTATATGTGCTGTCAAGAATGAGCTTCTTATAGGCTGAAAATGCGATTCCGCAAGTCTCAAGCTTCTAGGACGAAGCGAAAGCTGTTTTTTGAACCAAGCGTATATGCATGTGCCCATGATAAATTTACATGTTGTTGATAAGATATGATATTACAAAACATTTTATGACAAAAAATAGCAAATTCATCGAATAAAAAATATCGTTATTTAAAAAGTATTAATTTACATTTTCATAATCATGAGTTCATAAAAACTGTTGAAACCTCAAAAAAACAATGAAAATGGGTTAGAAAGTCATTTTAAATAAAAAACGAGACAACAACACATACATGCAAAGCCTTATATGTGCTGTCAAGAATGAGCTTCTTATAGGCTGAAAATGCGATTCCGCAAGTTCAAGCTTCTAGGACGAAGAGAAAGCTGTTTTTTGAACCAAGCGTATATGCATGTGCCCATGATAAATTTACATGTTGTTGATAAGATATGATATTACAAAACATTTTATGACAAAAAATAGCAAATTCATCGAATAAAAAATATCGTTATTTAAAAAGTATTAATTTACATTTTCATAATCATGAGTTCATAAAAACTGTTGAAACCTCAAAAAAACAATGAAAATGGGTTAGAAAGTCATTTTAAATAAAAAACGAGACAACAACACATACATGCAAAGCCTTATATGTGCTGTCAAGAATGAGCTTCTTATAGGCTGAAAATGCGATTCCGCAAGTTCAAGCTTCTAGGACGAAGAGAAAGTTGTTTTTTGAACCAAGCGTATATGCATGTGCCCATGATAAATTTACATGTTGTTGATAAGATATGATATTACAAAATATTTTATGACAAAAAATAGCAAATTCATCGAATAAAACATATCGTTATTTAAAAAGTATTAATTTACATTTTCATAATCATGAGTTCATAAAAACTGTTGAAACCTCAAAAAAACAATGAAAATGGGTTAGAAAGTCATTTTTAATAAAAAAAAACGAGACAACAACACATGCAAAGCCTTATATGTGCTGTCAAGAATGAGCTTATAGGCTGAAAATGCGATTCCAAGTCTCAAGCTTCTAGGACGAAGAGAAAGCTGTTTTTTGAACCAAGCGTATATGCACGTGCCCATGATAAATTTACATGTTAATGATAAGAGATGCTATTATACACATACATTTTCTGCCCAAAATATGACATTTTTCATATAAATATTATAGTTATTTAAAAGTATTTATAAAATGGGTTAGAAAGTCATTTTTAATAAAACCGAGACAACACATACATGCAAAGCCTTATATGTGCTGTCAAGAATGAGCATCTTATAGGCTGAAAATGCGATTCCGCAAGTCTCAAGCTTCTAGGACGAAGAGAAAGCTGTTTTTTGAACCAAGCGTATATGCATGTGCCCATGATAAATTTACATGTTGTTGATAAGATATGATATTACAAAACATTTTATGACAAAAAATAGCAAATTCATCGAATAAAAATATCGTTATTTAAAAAGTATTAATTTACATTTTCATAATCATGAGTTCATAAAAACTGGTGAAACCTCAAAAAAACAATGAAAATGGGTTAGAAAGTCATTTTAAATAAAAAACGAGACATCAACACATGCATGCAAAGCCTTATATGTGCTGTCAAGAATGAGCTTCTTATAGGCTGAAAATGGGATTCCGCAAGTTCAAGCTTCTAGGACGACGAGAAAGTTGTTTTTTGAACCAAGCGTATATGCACGTGCCCATGATAAATTTACATGTTGTTGATAAGATATGAGATTACAAAACATTTTATGACAAAAAAATAGCAAATTTATCGAATAAAAAATATCATTATTTAAAAAGTATTAATTTACATTTTCAAAATCATGAGTTCATAAAAACTGTTGAAACCTCAAAAAAACAATGAAAATGGGTTAGAAAGTCATTTTTAATAAAAACGAGACAACAACACATGCAAAGCCTTATATGTGCTGTCAAGAATGAGCTTCATATTGGCTGAAAATGCGATTCCAAGTCTCAAGCTTCTAGGACGAAGAAAGCTGTTTTTGAACCAAGCGTATATGCACGTGCCCATGATGAATTTACATGTTAATGATAAGAGATGCTATTATACACTTCTACATTTTCTGCCCAAAATATGACATTTTCATATAAATATTATAGTTATTTAAAAGTATTTATATAAAGGGTTAGAAAGTCATTTTTATTAAAAAACGAGACAACAACACATACATGCAAAGCCTTATATGTGCTGTCAAGAATGAGCTTCTTATAGGCTGAAAATGCGATTCCGCAAGTCTCAAGCTTCTAGGACGAAGAGAAAGCTGTTTTTTGAGCCAAGCGTATATGCACGTGCCCATGATAAATTTACATGTTGTTGATAAGATATGATATTACAAAACATTTTATGACAAAAAAAAAAAGCAAATTTATCGAATAAAAAATATCGTTATTTAAAAAGTATTAATTTTCATTTTCATAATCATGAGTTCATAAAAACTGTTGAAACCTTAACAAAACAATGAAAATGGGTTAGAAAGTCATTTTTAATAAAAAATGAGACAACAACACATACATGCAAAGCCTTATATGTGCTGTCAAGAATGAGCTTCTTATAGGCTGAAAATGCGATTCCGCAAGTCTCAAGCTTCTAGGACGAAGAAAGCTGTTTTTGAACCAAGCGTATATGCACGTGCCCATGATAAATTTACATGTTAATGATAAGAGATGCTATTATACACTTCTACATTTTCTGCCCAAAATATGACATTTTTCATATAAATATTATAGTTATTTAAAAGTATTTATATAAAGGGTTAGAAAGCCATAATTAATATAAAACGAGACAACAACACATACATGCAAAGCCTTATATGTGCTGTCAAGAATGAGCTTCTTATAGGCTGAAAATGCGATTCCGCAAGTCTCAAGCTTCTAGGACAAGGAGAAAGCTGTTTTTTGAACCAAGCGTATATGCACGTGCCCATGATAAATTTACATGTTGTTGATAAGATATGATATTACAAAACATTTTATGACAAAAAATAGCAAATTCATCGAATAAAAAATATCGTTATTTAAAAAGTATTAATTTACATTTTCATAATCATGAGTTCATAAAAACTGTTGAAACCTCAAAAAAACAATGAAAATGGGTTAGAAAGTCATTTTAAATAAAAAACGAGACAACAACACATACATGCAAAGCCTTATATGTGCTGTCAAGAATGAGCTTCTTATAGGCTGAAAATGCGATTCCGCAAGTCTCAAGCTTCTAGGACGAAGAGAAAGCTGTTTTATGAACCAAGCGTATATGCACGTGCCCATGATAAAATTACATCTTAATGATAAGAGATGCTATTATACACTTCTACATTTTCTGCCCAAAATTTGACATTTTTCATATAAATATTATAGTTATTTAAAAGTATTTATATAAAGGGTTAGAAAGCCATAATTAATAAAAAACGAGACAAAAACACATACATGCAAAGCCTTATATGTGCTCTCAAGAATGAGCTTTATAGGCTGAAAATGCGATTCCGCAAGTCTCAAGCTTCTAGGACAAGGAGAAAGCTGTTTTTTGAACCAAGCGTATATGCACGTGCCCATGATAAATCTACATGTTGTTGATATGATATTACAAAATATTTTATGACAAAAAAATGCAAATTTATCAAATAAAAAATATCGTTATTTAAAAGTATTTATATAAAGGGTTAGAAAGTCATTTTAATAAAAACGAGACAACACATACATGCAAAGCCTTATATGTGCTGTCAAGAATGAGCTTCATAGGCTGAAAATGCGATTCGCAAGTCTCAAGCTTCTAGGACGAGAGAAAGCTGTTTTTGAACCAAGCGTATATGCATGTGCCCATGATAAATTTACATGTTGTTGATAAGATGATATTACAAAACATTTTATGACAAAAATAGCAAATTTATCGAATAAAAATATCGTTATTTAAAAGTATTTATATAAAGGGTTAGAAAGTCATTTTAATAAAAACGAGACAACAACACATGCAAAGCCTTATATGTGCTGTCAAGAATGAGCTTCATAGGCTGAAAATGCGATTCCAAGTCTCAAGCTTCTAGGACGAAGAAAGCTGTTTTATGAACCAAGCGTATATGCACGTGCCATGATAAATTTACATGTTGTTGATAAGATATGATATTACAAAACATTTTATGACAAAAATAGCAAATTTATCGAATAAAAATATCGTTATTTAAAAGTATTAATTTTCATTTTCATAATCATGAGTTCATAAAACTGTTGAAACCTCAAAAACAATGAAAATGGGTTAGAAAGTCATTTTAAATAAAACGAGACAACAACACATACATGCAAAGCCTTATATGTGCTGAAAAAAAAAAAAAAAAAAAAAAAAAAAAAAAAAAAAAAAAAAAAAAAAAAAAAAAAAAAAAAAAAAAAAAAAAAAAAAAAAAAAAAAAAAAAAAAAAAAAAAAAAAAAAAAAAAAAAAAAAAAAAAAAAAAAAAAAAAAAAAAAAAAAAAAAAAAAAAAAAAAAAAAAAAAAAAAAAAAAAAAAAAAAAAAAAAAAAAAAAAAAAAAAAAAAAAAAAAAAAAAAAAAAAAAAAAAAAAAAAAAAAAAAAAAAAAAAAAAAAAAAAAAAAAAAAAAAAAAAAAAAAAAAAAAAAAAAAAAAAAAAAAAAAAAAAAAAAAAAAAAAAAAAAAAAAAAAAAAAAAAAAAAAAAAAAAAAAAAAAAAAAAAAAAAAAAAAAAAAAAAAAAAAAAAAAAAAAAAAAAAAAAAAAAAAAAAAAAAAAAAAAAAAAAAAAAAAAAAAAAAAAAAAAAAAAAAAAAAAAAAAAAAAAAAAAAAAAAAAAAAAAAAAAAAAAAAAAAAAAAAAAAAAAAAAAAAAAAAAAAAAAAAAAAAAAAAAAAAAAAAAAAAAAAAAAAAAAAAAAAAAAAAAAAAAAAAAAAAAAAAAAAAAAAAAAAAAAAAAAAAAAAAAAAAAAAAAAAAAAAAAAAAAAAAAAAAAAAAAAAAAAAAAAAAAAAAAAAAAAAAAAAAAAAAAAAAAAAAAAAAAAAAAAAAAAAAAAAAAAAAAAAAAAAAAAAAAAAAAAAAAAAAAAAAAAAAAAAAAAAAAAAAAAAAAAAAAAAAAAAAAAAAAAAAAAAAAAAAAAAAAAAAAAAAAAAAAAAAAAAAAAAAAAAAAAAAAAAAAAAAAAAAAAAAAAAAAAAAAAAAAAAAAAAAAAAAAAAAAAAAAAAAAAAAAAAAAAAAAAAAAAAAAAAAAAAAAAAAAAAAAAAAAAAAAAAAAAAAAAAAAAAAAAAAAAAAAAAAAAAAAAAAAAAAAAAAAAAAAAAAAAAAAAAAAAAAAAAAAAAAAAAAAAAAAAAAAAAAAAAAAAAAAAAAAAAAAAAAAAAAAAAAAAAAAAAAAAAAAAAAAAAAAAAAAAAAAAAAAAAAAAAAAAAAAAAAAAAAAAAAAAAAAAAAAAAAAAAAAAAAAAAAAAAAAAAAAAAAAAAAAAAAAAAAAAAAAAAAAAAAAAAAAAAAAAAAAAAAAAAAAAAAAAAAAAAAAAAAAAAAAAAAAAAAAAAAAAAAAAAAAAAAAAAAAAAAAAAAAAAAAAAAAAAAAAAAAAAAAAAAAAAAAAAAAAAAAAAAAAAAAAAAAAAAAAAAAAAAAAAAAAAAAAAAAAAAAAAAAAAAAAAAAAAAAAAAAAAAAAAAAAAAAAAAAAAAAAAAAAAAAAAAAAAAAAAAAAAAAAAAAAAAAAAAAAAAAAAAAAAAAAAAAAAAAAAAAAAAAAAAAAAAAAAAAAAAAAAAAAAAAAAAAAAAAAAAAAAAAAAAAAAAAAAAAAAAAAAAAAAAAAAAAAAAAAAAAAAAAAAAAAAAAAAAAAAAAAAAAAAAAAAAAAAAAAAAAAAAAAAAAAAAAAAAAAAAAAAAAAAAAAAAAAAAAAAAAAAAAAAAAAAAAAAAAAAAAAAAAAAAAAAAAAAAAAAAAAAAAAAAAAAAAAAAAAAAAAAAAAAAAAAAAAAAAAAAAAAAAAAAAAAAAAAAAAAAAAAAAAAAAAAAAAAAAAAAAAAAAAAAAAAAAAAAAAAAAAAAAAAAAAAAAAAAAAAAAAAAAAAAAAAAAAAAAAAAAAAAAAAAAAAAAAAAAAAAAAAAAAAAAAAAAAAAAAAAAAAAAAAAAAAAAAAAAAAAAAAAAAAAAAAAAAAAAAAAAAAAAAAAAAAAAAAAAAAAAAAAAAAAAAAAAAAAAAAAAAAAAAAAAAAAAAAAAAAAAAAAAAAAAAAAAAAAAAAAAAAAAAAAAAAAAAAAAACTATACAAATTAAAAACTCTATCCCAGAAGTGACTATAAACAGTACAATGTAGTGCAAAAATTCCGCAAGTCTCAAGCTTCTAGGACGAAGAGAAAGCTGTTTTTTGAACCAAGCGTATATGCACAAACATCATGCACGTGCCAATGATAAATTTACATGTTGTTGATAAGATATGATATTACAAAACATTTTATGACAAAAAAATAGCAAATTTATCGAATAAAAAATATCGTTATTTAAAAGGTATTAATTTACATTTTCATAATCATGAGTTCATAAAAACTGTTAAAACCTCAAAAAAACAATGAAAATGGGTTAGAAAGTCATTTTAAATAAAAAACGAGACAACAACACATACATGCAAAGCCTTATATGTGCTGTCAAGAATGAGCTTCTTATAGGCTGAAAATGCGATTCCGCAAGTCTCAAGCATCTAGGACGAAGAGAAAGCTGTTTTTTGAACCAAGCGTATATGCACGTGCCCATGATAAATTTACATGTTGTTGATCAGATATGATATTACAAAACATTTTATGACAAAAAATAGCAAATTTATCGAATAAAAAATATCGTTATTTAAAAAGTATTAATTTACATTTTCATAATCATGAGTGCATAAAAACTGTTGAAACTTCAAACAACGAATGAAAACGGCTTAGAAAGTCATAATTAATGAAAATAAACGAGACAACAAGTCAAGTCAAGTCAAGAGGCTTTTATTGTCATTCCTACTATACACAGTGGTACACAGTACACAGTAAAAATGAGACAACGTTTCTCCAGAACCCTGGTGCTACACTAAACAACAACAAACAAAACAACATAGAGCTACAACACAAGTTACATAAAGTGCATCGAGTGCAACAAGACAAGACACAAAACCCAATATAGCGCCGACCAGTAAACCTACTGTATACTTGATTATACAGTACTGTACAAGAAAACTGTATAAAAAAAAAAAAAAAAAAAAACTATACAAATTAAAAACTCTATCCCAGAAGTGACTATAAACAGTACAATGTAGTGCAAAAAATACAGCAGCAGTCGAAGGTGCAACAAAACAGCATGTAAACAGTATAATACAGTGATACTGATAAATGTGCAAAACAGCAGTTCAGAGTATGGTAAAGTTGAGAATAATAAATAATAAATAAATGAATGGTGGTGGAATGGATTGAGATGAGTGATGAGTGTTAAGTGTTAAGTCCAGGAAAAATTTTACAGTTCGTTACACACATTTGAGTGCGTGTGTGTGTGTGTGTGAGAGTTCCGTTTCATTTCTGTGCATTAAAAAGCCTGATGGCTTGTGGAAAGAAACTGTTGCATAGTCTTGTTGTGGCGGCCCGAATGCTTCGGAACCGTTTTCCTGATGTAGGAGTGTAAAAAGTGTGTGTCAGGGGTGTGTGTGATCGTCCACAATGCTGTGTGCTTTGCGGATGCAGTGTGTAGTGTAAATGTCCATGATAGAGGGGAGAGAGATTCCGATGATCTTCTCAGCTGTCCTCACTATCCTCTGTAGGGACTTGCGGTCCGAGACGGTGCAGTTCCCAAACCAGGCAGTGATGCAGCTGCTCAGGATGCTCTTAATGGTCCCTCTGTAGAACATGGACAGGATGGGGGGAGGGAGGTGGGTTTTCCTCAGCCTTCTCAGAAAGTAGAGACGCTGCTGGGCTTTCTTGGTGATGGAGCTGGTGTTAAGTGACCAGGTGAGCTTGTCTGCCAGATGAACACCAAGGAATTTGGTGCTCTTGACGATCTCCACTGAGGATCCATCAATAATCAGTGGAGATTGGTCGCTCTGTGCTCTCCTGAAGTCCACAACCATCTCTTTCGTTTTGTCCACGTTCAGAGACAGCTTGTTTGCTCCACACCAGGCAGTTAGCCGTTGCACCTCTTCTCTATATGCCGACTCGTCGTTCTTGCTGATTAGACCCACCACGGTCGTGTCATCAGCGAACTTGATGATGTGGTTCGAGCTGTGCATTGCTACACAGTCGTGAGTCAGCAGAGTGAACAGCAGTGGGCTGAGCACACAGCCCTGGGGGGCCAGTGTGGTGGTGCTGGAGATGCTGTTCCCGATCCTGACTGACTGAGGTCTCTCAGTCAGGAAGTCCAGGATCCAGTTACAGAGGGAGGTGTTCAGACCCAGAAGGTTTAACTTCTCGATTAAGGTGCTGAGGAATGATTGTGTTGAATGCTGAGCTGAAGTCAATGAACAGCATTCGTACATACGAGACACCACATACATGCAAAGCCTTGTATGTCCTGTCAAGAATGAGCTTCTTAAAGGCTGAAAATGCGATTCAGCAAGTCTCAAGCTTCTAGGACGAAGAGAAAGCTGTTTTTTGAACAAGCGTATATGCACATGCCCATGATAAATTTACATGTTGTTGATAAGATATGATATTACAAAACATTTTATGACAAAAAAATATCGTTATTTTAAAAAGTATTAATTTTCATTTTTCTTAATTATAACTTCATAAAAACTGTTGAAACCTCAAAAAAAAACAATGAAAATAGGTTAGAAAGTCATAATAAAAAAAAATGAGACAACATACGTTTTATTTACACATTTTCATAATCATGAGTTCATAAAAACTGTTGAAACTTCAAACAACGAATAAAAACGGCTTAGAAAGTCATAATTAATGAAAAAAACGAGACAACACATACATGCAAAGCCTTATATGTGCTGTCAAGAACTCATTCTTGACAGCACGTAAAAACAGCTTTGCATGTAAAAAACAGCTTTCTCTTCGTCCTAGAAGCTTGAGACTTGCGGAATCGCATTTTCAGCCTTTAAGAAGCTCACTTCTTAAAGGCTGAAAGCTGTTTTTTGAACCAAGCTTATATGCACAAACATCATGCACGTGCCAATGATAAATTTACATGTTGTTGATAAAATATGATATTTCAAAACATTTTATGACAAAAAAATAGCAAATTTATCGAATAAAACAATATCGTTATTTAAAAAGTATTAATTTACATTTTCATAATCATGAGTTCATAAAAACTGTTGAAACCTCAAAAAAACAATGAAAATGGGTTAGAAAGTCATTTTTAATAAAAAACAACACATACATGCAAAGCCTTATATGTGCTGTCAAGAATGAGCTTCTTATAGGCTGAAAATGCGATTCCGCAAGTCCCAGGTTTCTTGGACGAAAAGAAAGCGGTTTTTTGAACCCATCCTATTTGCACTTGCCCATGATAAATTTACATGTTAATGATGAGATGCTATTATACACTTATACATTTTCTGCCCAAAATATGACATTTTTCATATAAATATTATAGTTATTTAAAAAGTATTCATTTTCATTTTCATAATCACGAGTTCATAAAAACTGTTGAAACGAACGAAAACGGGTTAAAAAGTCATAATTAATGAAAAAAACTAGACAACAACACATACATGCAAAGCCTTATATGTGCTGTCAAGAATGAAAGCTGGAGACACGTTGTTTCATTTCACTGTGTACTGCGTCAGCTATAAATGGTTGAAATGACAATCAAAACTTCTTGGCTTGACTTGATATTATTTGTAGCAACATAAAATACAATGAGGACAGAGATAGTTACTTACAATAGCTGCAGTTCTAGTTGAAATGAATCTGAAAAAAAAAATAATTTCCCTAATTCACTGCATTGTTCTTAGTTAAGGCTGTTGTTTTCTAGAGTCAATGTTTGACAGCTATTAAAAGTAAAAAATCTGACTTTTGAGTACTGATGTGTGGAAGTGCTGTAAAATAAGTTAATAAATATTGATGTAATAAAAATTGGTCTTTTTTTTTATTATTTTTTTTTTTTAGATAAAAATTAAATGTTAAAAAAATTTGTAATAGTTATTTAATCAAATAAACACATTGAATTGAATAAAGCTAATTACAGTGGAACCCGGTTATGTCGCCGGCCTAGGGGACGCCAAAAAACGTTGAGATAACCAATGATCGAGATAAACGAAAACCAATATGGCAGCAATATATTAACGTGCTTGAAATGTCTTTATGTACATGATGAGAATGTGCATGCATGTGTTTTTGGAGGTTTTTTACACAACAGGGTTTTGTTTGATTGGTCATGCGGCTCGAGATAACCTTTAATGCGGATAAGGAGGCGGAAGCCGAAGTAAACGCAAACAAAGTTTATTGAGAATACTCAGGAGATAATCCACCAATACTTGTAGCGAAGCAGTAATATCCAGTGGTGCGCTCCGGGAGCGCGGTCCACGAAGTTCTGTGAAAGCAGAGACAGTTCGTGTAGAGAATCCACGGATCTGCGCTATTTAAAGCGCAGCGCTGGGCAGCAACAGATAAACGTGGTGCAGACAGCGTGAACATGGAAAACAGTAGGATCGGGGTAATCCGGGGTGCCATTGAGAGAATGCGGAATCCGAGAAGAAGGGTACGTAGCGGGAAACGTATACACGATTACACAGATCACCATGAACCAACACATACGATCATGCACAAACAATAACGGACCGCGAGTGTGTGGAGGTAAGGGGCTTAAATAGGAGATGGGATGAGTGAGTGAATGAGAGTCAGGTGTGTGTGATCAGCATGACTGCGAGGAGTTCCATGTGGGCGGGGCATGCACGGGAGAAGAAGCAGGGTGCTTCGGGGAATGCCGAGGTTTGACAGCTGCCGAAAGGGGGGTGGCAGGGGGATTCCTGACATAACCGACGTTAAGTGGCAAATTTGCCCCCCTTGTGCTCGAGATATTAGGGTTCGGTGACATAAAAGAATTGATATAAAAATGCTAAGACAAAGCGGTTCCACTTCAAAAACGTCGACTTAATAGGGTTGGCGAGTTAACCGAGGTCGAGATAAGTGGGTTCAACTGTATTTCTAATATGTATTTCTGGACTCAGAAACAATTGTTTAATTAAAAAAAAGAAAAAAATTATATATAAATATATATATATATATATATATATATATATATATATATATATATATATATATATATATATATATATACATACATAGGGATGCACCGAAATGAAAATTCTGGGCCGAAACCGAAAACCGAAAAAGAGGAAAGCAAGGCCGAAAACCGAAAACCGAAACACCGAAAGTAATTATGGCAATTATTATTACCATTGCATTTATGTCTATGACTAATCTTACTAAAATCAAGGCATTTCAATTGCATAAATTAATATTAAAGTTTCAAAGAATAAATCAATTACAAATTATGAAAATATTTATTCATAGCACATTGCAACAATGCACAGGATAAAATAAATTAAAATTCAAACTTAAATGTTTAACTTAAATGCACTCGTGTACATTAAATAATAATGTACAGACCCTCTGGCCTGCTGAAAGGTTGTAAAATTAAAAATATATTCTTTCATAAAAACAAAGTGCATTCAGAACAAGTGCAACTGCTTAAAGATACAACAATACAACCATATCACTGGGAAACTTCTTGCCTTTTTAAAAACGTTCGCCACAGACGGAGTGCGCATGCTCGGAGGGGTTTTGCTTTTCTGTGCCGTGTTCCTCTGATATTTAGCATAGCGATCGGGATGTTTGGATTTCAGGTGATAAATTAAACCCGACGTGGAGAAAGTCTTTGCAGACAAAATTTCGGCATTACATGTTTTGCAAATCGCTATCCGTGGGTCTTTCTCAGATATACTGAAATACGTCCACACTGCAGACATGTTGTTTCAGACATGCACATGCGGGCCGCGGTTTCTGTTTGCGTCATCACAACAAACTGTTTCGGCCGTGTTTTTTTGGTGATCAAAGTCTTTTGGCCGAAAACCGAAAATGCACTTCTGGGCCATTTTTGCCCGAAGATTTTCGGTGGCCGAATATTCAGTGCATCCCTACAAAACACAAAATAATGCCGCCAGTAAACCTACTGTATATTACATAGTGCGGTGTGTAAAAGAGTACTGTGTACAGGAGTGAAAATGTAATTAAACAAAAATGTAAACAAAATGGTTTGTGCAAAAAAACAATAGCAGCAGTCAAGAAAAGCATGTAAAACAGCATGTAAACACGTTGTAGTAATGGGGTGATATAATATGGGCATGGATGTGTGAAGCGAGTACGATTGTGTGTTTGAGTCCGGGTTGTACAGATCAGTCACACAGAGTGTGTGTGTGTGCACGTGAGTTTTAGTGCAGTTCTGTGTTGAGAAGCCTGATGGCTTGAGGGAAGAAACTGTTGCACAGTCTGGATGTGGTGCCCGATTGCTTCGAAACCGCTTTCCTGATAACAGGAGGGTGAGGAGTGTGTGTGGGGTCGTCCACAATGCTGTTGGCTTTGTGGATGCAGTGTGTGGTGTAAATGTCCATGATAGAGGGGAGAGAAACTCCAATGACCTTCTCAGCTCTGTAAAGTCTTGTGATCCGAGATGGTGCAGTTCCCAAACCAGGCAGTGATGCAGCTGCTCAAGATGCTCTCAATGGCACCATTTTGGGCCTGGAGCAGCTGCTGCGAGCTACTGCCACGCCGCCATCTTGGATCCAGGGACCAACCTATATATAAAAAAAGTCAGAAATAAGAACAGAAAAGGAGTTTTTGCTATACAGAGTAATAATGAGCTTTCAGAACGCTGCAGATCGTAGCATTGCAAGAAGTTGAACTCTTCGCAACACAATATAATCTGAACTGGGCTTCACATGAAGAATTTGTTCAGCCTCTTCTTTCTCCAACATCAGGAACAGAATGTAGTAAGGAGAAAAGAACAGAATCTGGAATCGATACAGTGTTGGTTTCCCCCTTAGGTTTTAATGGCTTACAAAACAGCCACAATAATATGATTTAACAGTCAAACAAATTTACCAGCACATGGGACTTGGAAACATGGGACTTGAAATTGGTCATTAGACTGTTTTTAGTCTTAGCAAAAGTCGTCTTAGGCCACTAGTATATTCATCAGCAAAAATGGTTTCAAGTCAGTTATTTCTAACTGTAACTATAGTTTTTGCTGTAAATGAGTCAGTAGAAAATGAGTTTACACATCCAAATGTTAATTTAGCCAATTAATTATTTCCATAAGATTTTTGTTTGCACAAGGAATCTGACAACAGCCAGTGCTCCACACAGAGATCTGATATCATCCAGTCTGTCTGGAATTAATTAAAGAAACAAAACAAACTGAGAAAGACTAAATCCCAAAGAACTGTGGGATGCTTCAAGAACCAAGATGCTTCAAAAAACCTTACTGCAAAGTTACCTGAAAAACTATGCACAAGTGAACGTGGTATTGGTAAAGAAAACATGGACGTTTATGTACTTGTCGTTACTGAAGAGGAGGATGAGCTTAAAACTACAGCAGGCTGCCTTGGGCTCCCAGAACCAATAGAGTAAGGGCTGCATTTTCTTACAAAACACCTGGTAAACCATATTATAGACCAGCCCTCTTTCAGTGCCACTTTTATGTCACAGATGAGGGTATAATGAATATACTGTACATATATTACTACGGTAATAAGGGTCCCTTGTGGTCTAGTGGTTAGAATGTGACGCTCTCACCGCTGCGGCCCGGGTTCAATCCCTGGTCAGGGAACCAACCCCAGCCACTCTTAGTGCCGGTATTACTATGGTAATAGACATAACTCAGGGAATTAGTAGAGGTTTCTAAAATATTTAAGAAATTTTAGGATTGTCAGTAGCAAGTGTAAGAACCTTATTGCTTTTAAGTATTTAATGAAAGTTTAATTATTTCACTTTAATTTTCAAGAAGGGACAACATTTTGAACCAAAAGTATGTTAACCAAATCACTTTTGTTGATTATCTTCTTACATTCAGAGACTACTTTGGAGTCAGTACAAGATATTATTTTGAAAAATATAACTGCTGGGTGTTTTTGACGCGTGTTGAACATTAAAGAAAAATATACTATTCTTAAAGAATTTCAGGTCTTGATGTGACTGATAATGTTATTCTTCGTAGTGTTATTAAAAGGTACAAATCACCAGAAAATATATACATAATATATGTTTCTATATGTTTCAAGATATACAAATATAAGGCTTAAATTGTCATTATTTTTTTCAGCATCTCAGGTGTGTAATTCTTACCACATCTAACCAAAATTTTAAAAAATTATTCATTTCAATTTGTTTTTATTTGTATAGTGCTTTTAACAATGAACATTGTCTCAAAGCAGCTCTACACAGATTATGTGGCATAAACCTTGAGAGGAACCAGACTTAATCTGGGTTGCATTCTGGGTCCATTTATTACAGATAAACAATGTTGAGGTGTGCAGTGATGGTGATCAGAAGCAAATTGTAGTTCTGAGTCAGTGTAGCAGACTCTTGACATTAACTACAGTCTAAATCCAAATCCTCAGAGTTCCTGTTCTTACTCCGTCATTTCATGGATCCCCAGGCTGTTGATGAGTAACCATCCCCAGCTCCAGAGAGTGGCTTCTGATCGAAGAGAACACCATCCAAGGCAGGCCAGGACAAAGTGGGCAGATCTGAGGAGGGGAGAGGGGCAGGAAGAGTGGTCACTGGAACCTTAGGAGCATGTTTACTTGACAGAGAGAGAGAGAGAGAGAGAGAGAGAGAGAGAGAGAGAAGAGGGTTGACAGGGTGAGAAGGATATAGATTATTATGTGTCTTTATTGTTTTATGAAAGTAAGGACACTGTGCAGTTGTGGACTCCGGCAAGACTCGCTATGGCAGCATAACTAAATGGGAGAACCAGAAGGTAACACAGACATAAGGGATCTCTAGGATAAGAGATGCCCCACCACACCACCATCAACAAACCTGAGAGAACAGAGAAAGTCAAGTTTATTTATATAGCGCGAAGAGTGAGGGGACGACATACAAATATCCCAGTTCACCAAACGCATTATATCCACAATCCCTCTGGATTTGCTCCTTTACCTAAAAAAGATCTAGTGATAAAAGTCTTTACTAAATAAATGTTTTCAGCCTCGACTTGAAGACTGAGACTGTGTCTGAGTCCTGAACACTGATTGGAAGGTTGTTCCATAACTGTGGGGCTTTATAAGAGAAAGATGCTGTAGTCTTCATTATTTGAGGTACCAACAAATAGCCTGCACCTTTTGATCTAAGTAGGCTTGGGAAATCATATTGGTACAGAAGTTCACTCAGATACTGTGGTGTGAGACTGTGTATAATTGCTTTATATGTCAGTAGTAGTATTTTAATAATCAATGCGAGATTTAATTGAGAGCCAGTGTAGACTGATTAAAACAGGGGTGATGTGTTCATAATTTCTAGATCTAGTAAGGACTCTTGCTGCTGCATTCTGAGATAACTGAAGCTTATTTATGCACTTACATGAACACCCAGACAGTAAAGCAATACATTAAACAGTAGTATAATCAATATGTAACAAAAGCATGAACTAGTTTTGCTGAATCCTGTACCTACATCATATTTCAAATTTAAGCAATATTTCTAAGTTGAAAGAAGGTGATCCTGGTAATATTATTCATGTGAGCCTCAAAGTAAAGACTAGAGTCAATAGCAATAGAAGTGACCATGCTTTACCATGCTTCACTGTAAGAATACTATTCTCCAGATGATAATCAGTGCCAAACATGACATTTGGCATTCGTGTTTCCCATGGTCTGAGAGTCCCTCAGGTGCCCTCAGGTGTCAAACACCAGGCAGGCTGTAATGTGCATTTTAATGAGGAGTGGCTGCCATTTGGCCACTCTACCATAAAGGCCTGATTGTTGGAGTGCTGCAGAGATGGTTGTTCTTCTGGAAGGTTCTCCTTTCTCGACAGAGCAACGCTGCAGCTCTTTCAGAGTGACCATTGGGTTTTTGATCACCTTCCTGACTAAGGCCCTTCTCTCTCAATCGCTCAGTTTGGCCGGGCGGCCCGCTCCAGGAAAAGTCCTGGTAGTTCCAAACTTCTTCCATTTACAAATGATGGAGGCCACTGTGCTCACAACAATGCTGCAGACATTTTTCTGTACCCTTCCCCAGATCTGTGAATCAATACAACCCTGTCCCCGAATTGAATCTTTCAGGAATGTGTACTATCAGTGTATCATTAATGCAATTATTTTGTTTTCGTTAACACAAGCCAGCACAATTTGCACTTTGCATGCATAGCATGCTATTTAGACAACTGCAAGGCACACAGTTTGAGAAAGCTTGTGCTCTCCAGAAAGTGGAGGTCCAGTTACATTAAAGCTAATTTTGACTCAACTCCCTGAGTTTAATTACCTGTTTTGAGTGAACTGTTGGAACTGAACATTTTACCTACAAACAGCATTCTGGGGAGACTGGGGAGAATGTGTAGTACACTGGAAATTGCATCACTAGTAGATAAATAT
This sequence comes from Silurus meridionalis, assembly GCF_014805685.1. Taxonomy (NCBI): domain Eukaryota; kingdom Metazoa; phylum Chordata; class Actinopteri; order Siluriformes; family Siluridae; genus Silurus; species Silurus meridionalis. The sequence continues at coordinate 9,406,590 of NC_060899.1, forward strand.
TGGTAGTAGTAGGCAAATTAAGGCCTACTTGTAGCTGCAGATATGACATATCTTTCAAACTTTTGTTTAATGGTTGTTTTGCAACAAATATCACTTACTTACTTAATAAAAAATTTGTATTAAGTAAATATTATGATGAATGTGACTGACCATGAGCTGTGGCCCCACAGAGATGAGAAGGTCCATAGTGTTTGCAGGATAATGTAGGCCTATTCAGACCGTAACAGCCAACTGACCGAACTCAGTCAGTCGTCAGTGTTTTATTCCTCGGTTACATTCTGTTGTTAATGCCATTGTGATGTTTTAAGGACGACCCAGTCAGTTTTGTGAAATGTGCACCACATCCAAAGTGCAATATAATAAAAAATTCATTACACATTGTGTCATTCATTTATTTGATGTGCCTCCACATTTGCATCTTAAGCAAGTTCTGTTGACATCTACAGCAAGTCACCAGTGATGTTTACATAAAACACTGTTCATAATGTATTACATGCATGACTACCACCCAAAAGAATGGGGGATAGAGGTGGCAGGAAATATTATAACAGCCTAATCAGATGAAATAGAATATTTAATGAGATCAATAATGAATAGCAAAAGCTGAAAGACTTTTTTTTTTTTTTTTTTTTTTAAGAGTCATTTACTGACATGCTCTCTACTTTGTTTTGCAATTCAGTGGCAGTGGTTTGCTGCTTCTTTTTCTTCCCTCCCTCTTGTTGTTTCTTCTGCTTCTTTGACAAATCTAGGTCAATAGGAGCTGCCTTCACAAACTTGATTATTTCAGATAAGTCTACATTAGAAACAAAAAAAGAAACACAGAAAAGCATAAAATGTAACATGCAGCTATACATCATTTACCATTTAATTTTTATTTCATGCTGAAATCTTAAAAACATTGAGTGCATTTAAATTGCAAACTTAATTAAATGATTTGCAAATATCAAACCCATATTTTATTCATAATAGAACATCCTTACACATTTTATGTATTCTAAGTAAACAAAATTTCAAGAAAAAAAAATGTGGCAACTTAATTTGATGGTTGCAACAGGCCTCATTGGGACAGGGGCAAAAAAAGGCTGGAAAAGCAAGTATTACTTAAAATATTCAGCAAAGACTGAATATTTCATCATCCACAGTACATCACTAGTATAAAAATCTGAAGATTTCAAGAAACAGGAGAAATCAGTGTGCAAGAGGCATGAACTTGTTATGGAAATCACTGTATGGGTTTAAAAACGAGTGTGAACAAAGTTTGCTATGCCATCCACAAATCCAGGTTGAAGTCCTATAATGCAAAGAAGCAGCCAAATGTAAACATGAACATGGACAACCCCACACACTCTTCACCCTCCTGCCATCAGAAAAGTGGTTCCGAAGCATTCGGGCCGTCACATCCAGACTACGCAACAGTTCTTTCTTGCAAGCCATCAGGCTCCTCAACACACACAACTGAAGTACTCAACTGTGTGTTACTGAACTGTACAACCTGAACTCAACACACACATTACTCGTCTCAAAGCATTCCACCACTATTTATTTATTATTTAAATCATATTATACTGTTTATGACAAATACCAACATTAGTATATAAAAGTCTTTTTGGAACCCATGGATGCTGTGTCCTCCAGACTATAGGAGAGGAAAAATTAAATGTATTATCATTGTTAAATTAAAAAGCCTATGTGTCTATGGAATGGGCAGCTATGACTATCTGAAAAGGCAATGATCAAAAGGTATATACAGGTTTTAAAGCAACAAATAATTCCATCATGATGTCATTTTCAAGTCTTTGGATATTTCAGCAAGACAATGCTAAATTGCATACTGTACCTAAAACACTTATTGTCCATAAAATTAAAAATCCTGTATCTATCACGAATGGGACAAGATTCATCTCCCAAAAATCAAGCAACTTGTCCCCTCAGCTCTGACCTATATGGACGTTTTACTGCTCCCTTCCTTCCTCTTTTCTTTAAACATGGTCCCAATATTTTGAGATGCTGCAGCCATCAAATTCATAAGTTGCTTTGAGTAATATTGCTCACTTAATCTAAAAAGGCCTATAGTTAATATCATAAAATTCACTTAAAACATTGACATAGATTAAAATGTATAAATATGATTACCTGGAGGCATGAACTCCCTTAGTGGCTCTGGAACGATTATGCCCTCTGTAGTCTGGTAGTTTTCCAGAATAGCACATATTACACGAGTAGTAGCACACATGGTTGCATTGAGCATGTGCACAAACTCAACCTTGCCAAAAAAACAAAAAAACAAAAAAAAGTTTTAATTGGGTTTGCTTGATATTGACAAAAACATTCAATATTGTTTTGTATTTTATCGATAACGATAATTGGACAATATTTTGCTGAGTGTGTTATTGTGCTGGTACCTTAAGGACTAACGTGGACAGCTGACTCCTAAAATCATTTAGATTTTTCATATTTGGTATGGTGGTTAGTTTATAGCAGTGATGGATTAAATGCTTACATTTACTCAATCAATCAGAATAATAAGACATTTTGACTGTTACAAAGCTAATTAAATCAGTATTGATCAAAATAATTTTCACAATGCAAATATACTTTAAATGTGAAACTATAACTGCCAATAAGTCACTGTTAAATAAAGTCATTGCAATTGAATGTATCACCCGTTTAAATTATTCGGGTCAGTCACAGTGAATTACACACTGTAATTCAGAGACACAGTTTCTTGTTTAATGAACAGTTTTATAAGATCAATATAGCATTTGTAATCAGAATTAGATAACAGAATAAAAGGGGCACTTTTCATGCAATATTAATTAACTATATGAAATAATATAAATGTACACATTTTCTGTCCACATTTCTTTAATTTTTCAATAATTTTAAATGCATTTTAATAGATTAAATCATGCAGTGAAAGAACGCACTCTAAATGTTCACATGCATGAATCTGATTTGATCACCGATATACAGTACAGACCAAAAGTTTGGACACACCTTCTCATTCAAAGAGTTTTCTTTATTTTCATGACTATGAAAATTGCAGAGTCACACTGAAGGCATCAAAACTATGAATTAACACATGTGGAATTATATACATAACAAAAAAGTGTGAAACAACTGAAAATATGTCATATTGTAGGTTCTTCAAAGTAGCCACCTTTTGCTTTGATTACTGCTTTGCACACTCTTGGCATTCTCTTGATGAGCTTCAAGAGGTAGTCTTGAGGTAGTTAATCATACACACTGCCCCTTACTATCAGAAGATAAAGACATCTGATGAAGACATTGGAGAGGTTGGTGCTCACTCATCTCCGACCTCGGGTGATCCCATCAATGGATCCACTTCAGTTTGCCTACCAACCTGGCATTGGAGTGGAAGACGCAGTCATCTTCCTCCTAAATTGGGCTACTTCACACCTGGAAATAGGCAGGGAGCACTGTGAGAGTCATGTTTTTTGACTTCTCTAGTGCTTTTACCACCATCCAACCTTTGCTCCTGAGGGATAAGATGGTGTACATGGGAGTGGACCATCATCTGTTAGCCTGGATACTGGACTACCTCACAGACCGACCACAGTATGTGAGGACTCGTGACTGTGAGTCTGACATGATTGTCTGCAACACTGGAGCCCCGCAGGGAACGGTTCTTGCCCCGTTTCTCTTCACCATCTACACTGAGACTAAGGTCTTTTGGAGTGCAGGGAGAGCTACTGAAGACCTTTTTTGACTCTGTTGTGGCATCAGCCATATTCAGTGGAGTGGTCTGCTGGGGTAGCAGTATCTCTACTGCAGACAGGTAGAGACTAGACAAGCTGATCAGGAAGGCCAGCTCAGTCATGGGGATTCCCCTGGACACTGTACAGGAGGTGGGAGAAAGGAGGATGGTAGCAAAACTATCATCATTACTGCAGAACGCCTCCCACCCCCTGTATGAAACTGTTACCTCGTTGAGCAGCTCCTTCAGTGACAGACTGTTACATCCTAAGTGTCTGAAAGAGCGATACAGAAGGTCTTTTCTCCCTGCTGCTATTAGACTGTACAATAAAAGCTGCTCCCAGTGAACCATTAACCAAAATACACACTGCTATTACTGTTCAATGGTGTAAGTTACTGTTTTTACTGTTTTACTATTTAATAATGCTACTGTGTGCAATATTACCTGCAATAAGTGGTTTAATAAGTGTGATTTCTTGCCTTATAAATGGGGTTGGGACCATCAGTTGTGTTGTGCAGAAGTCAGGTGGATACACAGCTGATAGTCCTACTGAATAGACTGTTAGAATTTGTATTATGGCAAGAAAAAAAAGCAGCTAAGTACAGAAAAATGAGTGGCCATCATTACTTTAAGAAATTAAGGTCAGTCAGTCCGAAAAATTGGGAAAACTTTGAAAGTGTCCCCAAGTGCAGTCACAAAAACCATCAAGCGCTACAAAGAAACTGGCTCACATGCGGACCGCCCCAGGAAAGGAAGACCAAGAGTCACCTCTGCTGCGGAGGATAAGTTCATCCGAGTCACCAGCCTCAGAAATCGCAGGTTAACAGCAGCTCAGATTAGAGACCAGGTCAATGGCACACAGAGTTCTAGCAGCAGACACATCTCTACAACAACTGTTAAGAGGAGACTGTGTGAATCAGACCTTCATGGTAGAATATCTGTTAGAAAACCACTGCTAAAGAAAGGCAACAAGCAGAAGAGACTTGTTTGGGCTAAAGAACACAAGGAATGGACATTAGACCAGTGGAAATCTGTGCTTTGGTCTGATGAGTCCAAATTTGAGATCTTTGGTTCCAACCACCGTGTCTTTGTGCAACGCAGAAAAGGTGAACGGATGGACTCTACATGCCTGGTTCCCACCGTGAAGCATGGAGGAGGAGGTGTGATGGTGTGGGGGTGCTTTGCTGGTGACACTGTTGGGGATTTATTCAAAATTGAAGGCATACTGAACCAGCATGGCTACCACAGCATCTTGCAGCGGCATGCTAATCCATCCGGTTTGCGTTTAGTTGGACCATCATTTATTTTTCAACAGGACCCCAAACACACCTCCAGGCTGTGTAAGGGCTATTTGACCAAGAAGGAAAGTGATGGGGTGCTGCGCCAGATGACCTGGCCTCCACAGTCACCGGACCTGAACCCAATCGAGATGGTTTGGGCTGAGCTGGACCGCAGAGTGAAGGCAAAAGGGCTAAGCATCTCTGGGAACTCCTTCAAGACTGTTGGAAGACCATTTCAGGTGACTACCTCTTGAAGCTTATCAAGAGAATGCCAAGAGTGTGCAAAGCAGTAATCAAAGCAAAAGGTGGCTACTTTGAAGAACCTACAATATGACATATTTTCAGTTGTTTCACACTTTTTTGTTATGTATATAATTCCACGTGTTAATTCATAGTTTTGATGCCTTCAGTGTGAATCTACAATTTTCATAGTCATGAAAATAAAGAAAACTCTTTGAATGAGAAGGTGTGTCCAAACTTTTGGTCTGTACTGTATATCGTACTCCCCTATTTTCCGGACTAAGACACAGTCTCAGTGTTGAAGCCGAGGCTGAAAACATACTTATTTAATCAAGTCTTTTATCGGTAGGTCCACCAGCTTGATCATTAGGGACAAATTTACACTTATAAAGAACAATCATATGAATTCTTTATTACCACCTTATGTGTAAAGCTGCTTTGAGACAATGTCCATTATTAAAATCGCTATACAAATAAAATGAATTTAAATTGATTAAATTTTGAATTATGATTATTTAATAATTTCCCTGCAAATACATTTTAGTACTACACCATTCTAAGGGGCAATTTGCCTCTAGGTAAAGAAGCCATACCTTGTCCATCATCTTCTTCGTCTGGCCATAGCGTATACGTAAGCGGCGAGCTTGATAGTCTGTGCAGTTGGAGCAGGATACCAGTTCCCTAAAAGCTTGAGATCCTGGAAACCAGGCCTCCAAGTCCAGCTTCTTACTGGCTGCATGGTTTAAAGAACCTACAAAAAAGTCCAAAGGACTTTTGTTACAAAACCAAAATATAGATCACAGTAGGGCTAACAATTCCTCAATTAACTAAAGTAATTTGATTCGAAATTTTTATATTAATAAGCGAATATGCTTCGTTTAGTCCATTTAACTACACGGAGAGCACTGCGTTTCCCAAGGACTATTATTACTCACGCACCACCCGCTAAACTCTGGAGCGCTCTGAACAGTGAACACAGAAGACACTGCAGAATGAACGGGTAGATAACAGTGAGGGGAAAAGAGAAATTCCTTTAGAAGCCCACCACATTAAATAGTCTGCCTAATTCAGAGATCTAAGAATCAGCCCTGGAGAAGACAGAACAAGACAGATGACGCAGAGGGGGCCTCGTTCACACACCAACAGTTTCAAACTTCAGGCCGACACATGGTCAACGGTGGTCTGGAACTCAGTATTAGGCAAACTCTTTTTTATGTGGCAGAAACAGTGTTTCCAAAGTTTGGGATAATTTCTAACTAAAGCTTAGAGAAAACACGGTGCATTTTATTATAATCCAACCAGTAATCTGAAATGTATTTTTATATATGATTTTTTTTATGTATATATTTGTATTTACATTTTGATGTAATATGGCAATTACATGCAATAAATGGGTTAAGCGTTCACAGATATTCTTGTACGCAATTTCAGCAATAATTAAAAAAAATTCTAAAAAGGAAAAATTTCTTGTTTATTTTAAGAGATCTTATTTCTCTTGTATATTTAGTATTGCTATTTAATAAAGAAAAAATAATTATAATAATAATTGGGATAATAGGAGAGAAGGGGAACGAAAGTCAGTAGGAGTAAGACAGAATACATGTGTGTGAATGAGAGGGAGGGCAGTGGAGTGATGCGGTTGCAGGGAGAAGAGGTGGAGAAGGTGGAGGAGTTCAGGTACCTGGGGTCAACAGTGCAAAGTAATGAAGAGTGTGTTAGAGAAGTAAAGAAAAGAGTGCAGGCAGGGTGGAGTGGGTGGAGAAGAGTGACAGGAGTGATTTGTGATAGAAGAGTATCTGCAAGAATGAAAGGGAAAGTTTATAGGACTGTGGTGAGACCTGCGATGTTGTATGGATTAGAGACAGTGGCATTGAGTAAAAGACAGCAGGTGGAGCTGGAGGTAGCAGAGCTGAAGATGTTAAGGTTTTCGTTGGGAGTGACGAGGACGGACAAGATTAGAAATGAGTTTATTAGAGGGACAGCACATGTAGGATGTTTTGGTGACAAGGTGAGGGAGGCGAGATTGAGATGGTTTGGACATGTGCAGAGGAGGGACATGAATTATATTGGTAGAAGAATGCTGAGGATGGAGCCACCAGGTAGGAGGAAAAGAGGAAGGCCAAGGAGGAGGTTCATGGATGTGGTGAGGGAAGACATGCAGGTAGTTGGTGTGAAAGAGGCAGATGTAGAGGACAGGGTGGTATGGAGACGGATGATCCGCTGTGGCGACCCCTAATGGGAGCAGCCGAAAGAAGAAGAAGAAGAATTGGGATAATAGCAACGCTACATAGAACGCTTGATTACTAAAATAATCGATAGCAACAGCCCCAGACCATAGTATATTTACAAAATTGTACCATAAAGTAAATATACTGAATGTTGTGTAGGAGGGGGTATGGCAGTGCCATATTTAGTAAATGAAGACTGTAGCCATCAAAATTGAAGAGCAAGGCTCTTACACATACTGTCTTTCAGTGAGTGGCACAAGTATAAAAAGACATGGGATTGCAGCTGCTTCTGAGAGAGAAAGCACACTGAGCAGTGTGGGTGCAAGCATGTGTAAAAGTAAAATTAAAATGTGAAAATATGCACTTGGTTAAATAAAGCCGTTCATTGAGAACTTGTCGACTGCATCTCAATAACAATAACAGTTACCTATGAAAATGACAATTTAAACAAACTTACAACAATTGCTACTAAACTACAGTTTTCATATAGCTGTCTGTGTGATACACTACAAAAGTAGTTGAGACCAAGTCTCAATTTCCAAGCAAAAGAAGACAAAGACTGACCAGAGACAATGTTGACAATGCGGTAGGGTAATCCCAGAGACTGGTAAAAATCTTCTGCAGTTGAGATCATCTCATCAAACAGCTCCCAAGACTTGTTGTCATGAGGTGAGGCATAGATGAACTGTTCGATCTGTGTTGGAATTTCCAAAGATATTATACTTTTTTTTAAGTTAGAATTTAGAAAATTGTAATATTACTTCCAAAGTGTGGAAATTGTGAATTTATACCGCTCAATAACCCATTCGATAAGCAAACTAACCTTTTCAAACTGGTGAACCCTAAAAATGCCACGGGTGTCTCGACCATGGGAACCCACTTCCTGTCTGAAGCAGGTAGAAATGCCAGCATAACGGATAGGCAAGTCCTCTGGCTTAAGCCACTCATCTCTCAAGAAAGCTGCTATGGGCTGTTCTGAAGTGGCAATCAAATACTTCTCATCAACTGATGTATCATCAGAATGCTCACTGCCCTTCCCAATAACCTGCAAAGATAGGGTTGATTGAACAAACTGAGAAACTCTAAACAATGAGAAAATGTCTTAAAATTAATTCCAATTACTGAAGATAAGAATACACATTGAAATCCATATTTATTTAAAGTAACATATGTATTAGAAGTGGGCACTAAGAGTGAATAGAATCTACATAGATTATTTAAAAGAAGAACATTCTAGATCTTTATTCTAAGCCTAATCTCTACAAAGGTAAAAAAAAAAAATCACTAGCTGACAATAGCACAATGGCTCTCATCATCACCTCACATTTGACATCACTAAAATATAAATAATAATTAAAAAATGTTTGTAGTTTTGTTTACTGACCAACTGCCTGAAAGGAATGACTGAATACACTGGCCTGCAAACATGGATAAGGCAATCAAACTGGTCACGTATCTGGGAGCAAGCAACCTGCTGGTTAGCATGCTTTTGGCCCAGTGAGTAATTGATGGCCAGTTTGAAGGGTAATTCAACTCTATCCATATT